>NC_057802.1:53468491-53500815 GCF_018294505.1 Triticum aestivum | reverse complement strand
CCGCGCCGGTCGCGCCAAGCCTCGCCGGCCACGCCCCGTCGCCTCCGTCGTCCGCGCCCAACCTTGCCGGCCACGCCCCGTCGCCTCCGTCGTTCGAGCCTTGCTCTATTGCCAGGCGAGCCGTACCCCTTTGCCTGCCGTGTCGGAAGGATTCCGGCGGCCAGGCTGAGGTCATGGGAGGCCACGACGATGTTGAGCTCGTCCAATTCGAACCGGCGGTGATCGATTGCGGCGTCTAGCGGCCTTTTCCGATGTGCGGTGATGAATTCCGGCGAGTTTAGGGCGGATTCCGGCAAACTCCGCGGCGGCGTGTTTGCTCCGACGAGGTTTGACCGGTATAGGGCCCCCTAGACTCGGCCTTCCAACCTCCAAAGATAAGGGTTTCGGGTGAGCATTTGCGGTGGCCCTTAAAAATTTTACGGGTTGGACTACTTTTACGATTTCTGTTCTGGACACTTTTTTCGCCTAAAATTGTAAAACGCGAAAATTTTGCGGGTTTGACCACTTATGCGGGGTCTGCTAGAGATGCTCTAATAAACTCTCCTTTCATTCAGTTTGGTCCCTGGCTGGCTGCGTCAGTCAAGAGCTTCTTTGATTCAAACATCTTCGCAGAAATTTTTGAGGTTTGAAATCCTTGGAAGTTTTTTCCTTTGTGGGGTTGTATGATTTGTTGTATTGAATTGTATGAAGTTTTTTCTTAAGAATTTCTTTGGCACTATATTTGTTACTTAGGCCCACAAATATTGATGAAGTCATTTTCTTTTCTTTATAGATATTGAAGACATGTGTCTGCAATCGCTGAAAAATTCAAATACAAATGCGAATTACACATGGAAAATGGGTGCCGAACATGGTTGAAAGTGGATCTCTTAGATGCCTCTATTGGGGTTTTAGTGATTGAAGACAAACCAATTGAGAGAACCAACATTTTATCAAGTCTATCTCTTGAAAACAGTCCTTTATAAATGGCCACCTTATCTTCATTTCAAGATGACATCTACATTAAGCTCTTATAAATACCCCCTTATGGGACGGAAGGAGTACTTTATAGTTTTTTGGTGAATCCAACATTCACATTGGTCGTAGGACAACCTTGCTACCAAAAGGGGCACATGAAAATGTACTTTGATTTGAACTTCAAGGAAAGACCACAAGCCAGAGATCCTCAAACAATCCACTCGAGCCACTCAACTCCTCTATCTTCCTAAACCCGATTACCACTGACGGTGTTCTGGACTAGGGGGTACCAACCTAGTTGGCTGTCGGGGATTTGGTGCGACATATGCCAACGGGTGGCTTATCATGGTGGGAGCGAGTAGAACGTCGCCGGTGCCCGGAAGCGGGATAAGGCGTAGACACGAACGCCGTCGAACTTTACCCAGATTCGGGGCTCTCCTAGGAGATAACACCCCTACTCCTGCTCTGCGGGGTCTCCGCATGATCACTAAGGCACAAGTGAGTACAATGTCGCTCCTTGAGCTGTATGCTAGAGGAGGAAGAAGGCAAGGCTAGCTCTCCTCTCTCCTTATGTGTATCTGGGTTTAAACAGGTTGTGAACCCTTTGCATGGGTGCCCTGGGGGGTTTATATAGGCCTACCCCCCAGGGGTACAATGGTAATCTGGCCAGGTGTAGGACCCGGCTGGCAGTGTCTCTGGTCGCCGGCTTCTCCGCCGGCTGCTGGGGCCCGCCGTCTTGTCTCGTACGGAGCCGACAGGCCGCGCCCGCCGCTGGCGGGTCTGGCCGTCCGCTCATTACTGTAGCCGTGATGCTAATGACGCGTGCTTGGTCGTGGGAGGTGCGGCTACAGTTCTGCCGCCTGGTGGGCGGCTTACTGTAGCCACTCCCCATCTCTTGTGATTAATGGCGCACAGACTCCAAAGGAGGGGAGGGCCGCCTGCTAGAGGCTGGCCTCCCTTGGATCCGGCTGGTCTGGTCTCGCCGCCTTCTGGGCTCTCGCTGTCAGGTAGGGCCCGTCGCCTGCAGGGCGTATTGATAGGCCATCATGGGAGCATGGCTCTGCCTGGCAGGGGTGACGTTAGGGATGGAGTGGCAACAGTGCCGCGTCGTGCAGAGATCTCCGCTTGGTACGACGCACTGTGGCCACGCTCTGTCCTGGATATGGAGGTGATGGGCCGCACTGCAGCCACACCCTGTCTTGTCGTCTTTATGTGGGTGCAAACTTTGAGGGCGTCGTGGGCCGCCTGCTGGGAGCCGGCCTACCTCGTGGCCGTCTTTTGGAGTCTAGCCGTCTTCTGGCAGCCGGCTGCTTGGACCAGCCGGCCACAAGAAGGCGGCGCTTCTTCCTTGAAGCTTGAGGGGCGCAGTCGGCCCCGATGTCTTGAAATGCTAAGGGACACGGATGAGGCTACCCATGGCCCATTACTCCGACAGTAGTCCCCGAAGTTGGTGAGGCGCCGTGGCTACCGAGCAGAGGAGCCTCAGCAGTTTCCCCTCCGAGCGCTTGGTGGCCTTGGCCGTCTCCTGGCTTGCCGCCTGCTAGGAGTCGGATGCGACCAGGCGGTCTTGCCTGATAAATTCGAAACATCAAGGCGGGAACCAGGTGGCGTGCTTGCTAGGCCTCTAGGCCCGCCGCTCGCTGCAAGCACGCCACGCGGCGCCAGCCAGCTAGGCCAGCCTGCCAGCCCACGCGCACGATGGGACGTGACAGTAGGCTGGGCCCGCCACTACCGGGCCTCGGCACACGAGCGGATACGTTATGGCCGAGGCAGGCCGGTTGGGATTCCTCGCGGAGTTACTGCGCCCAGTAACTCGCACATTAATCGCGGGGTCGTGGGGTCGTGGGCACGGTTAATCCCACGATCCCACACCGCGCCCCCTCGGCTTCGCAGCCCAGGGGCTATAAGTAGGGGGAGGAGGGGGAGCAGTAGAGCACGCGCGCCCTCCTCTCCCTTCGCCATTCTTGCTCCCTTTTCTTCTTGCTGCTGCCGCACCTCAGCACTCCGCCGAGGCGCTGCCGCAGCTCGCCGTCGTCGACCTCCTCTGCCCCAAGCCCTCCGCAGCTCCGCCACATGTCTTCTCCTCCACCGCCGCGCCGCACTCTCTCGGAGCCTCATGGCGTGTGAGCGGGAAGGGGATTGGGACGACTCCAACGTCAACGACGACCACCTTTCTTTCCTCCGCGCCACGCGACGACTGCCCGGCGCGGGCTATGTCGAGTTCTTGTTGAGTTTTCTGTGGATGAAGTTTTTAAGATTTAGGGAAACCGTGATATAAAAGGAATTAAGGAGACACAAAAGCTCAAGCTTGGGAATGCCCAAGGCATACCAAGATAATATTTCAAGAAGTCTCAAGCATCTAAGCTTGGGGATGCCCTGGTAGGCATCCCACCTTTCTTCTTCAACAATTATCGGTTAGTATCGGTTGAGCCTAAGTTTTTGCTTCTTCACATGATGTGTGCTATTCTTGGAATGTCATTTTGTTTTGTTTCGCTTTCTGTTTTAATAAAAAACTTAGATCTAAAACTTTTAAACAAGAGAGAGTCCTCAAATAGCTACCCATTTACATAACTACTCGCTTGATCTTCACTTATATCTTTTGAAGTAGCTTGTCATTTACTCTTGTGCTTCACTTATGTCCTATGAGTGAATTGTTGAATAAATTAAATGTAATGAAGTTGAAATTATATGTTCATATCATGCCTAGTAGTAGCTTCACATTGGGTTTAGAAAGTGAAATCTTTTGAGGCTTGACAATCACAATATTGGCCATACAAGCAATTCATGAATGATTAGTAGAAGGAAGAGAACTTTCACATGCAAATACACTATCTTGGAAATATTTTGTGATTGTGAGCCCCCATCAAAATATTATATGCCAAAATTGTTGACGTTGGAGAAGGAAGACAACGTAATGATTTATGTTTGTTCATATTCACATAGAAGTTATATTGTCATAGATCCTTCAACATGTGGTGCTTGCCCCCATCTTTGCTAGCCAAAAATTTCGCACCAAGTAGAGATACTACTTGTGCATCCCAAAAATCCTTAAACCCAAATCTTATTTTCAAGAGTCCACCATACCTACCTAAGGATTGAGCAAGATCCTTCAAGTAAGTTGTCATCGGTGCAATAAGTCAATAAAAATTGCTTCTAAAAGTGTTAGATCATTTAGTGTAAGAGAAAATTGAGCGTTGTACGAACTTGTGATGTCAAAGAATAAAAGCGGCAGACTGCATAATAAAGGTTGCTATCATAAGGGGCAATATAATGTGACGTTCTTTTGCACTAAGGGGTTGAGCATACAAACAAATAAGCGCATGGCAACCTCTGCTCCCCTCTGCCAAGGGCCTATCTTTTACTTTTATGTATTTACTTTTATGCAAGAGATAAAGTTTTTCTCTCTATTCCTTTTTATTTTTCTCCTTTGGCAAGCATCATGTGGTGAGGAAAGATCTAGGCACATATGTCCAGTTGGATATGGGTGGCATGAGTTATTATTGTTGACATCACCCTTGAGGTGAATACGTTGGGAGGCGAAATTATAAGCCCCTATCTTTCTATGTGTCCGAAAACGTTTTGCTCATGTGTATGCGGTGAGTGTTAGAAATCATAGAAGACTATATGATGGTTGAGTATGTGGAGCTCTTACTTAGACTCTGTTGAATAAGTTGGATTGCAATTGTTTGGTGACTGAGAACATAGGTTGTTGAGTTTCAAGAGAATTCATTGTTTGAACCTTAACATGTGAATTGGTTGCTACTTTAACATGAGAAGTTTTATAAGAAATAATTGCTGTCATGATGCTACGAAAAGTGATTGAAATTATCATTGATCAAACTTATGCACTTTGCTAGCATGCACACTTCATAAATTATTTCTTTTATCATTTACCTACTTGAGGACGAGTAGGAATTAAGCTTGGGGATGCTGATACGTCTCCAATGTATCCATAATTTATGAAGTATTCATGCCATTATATTATCATTCTTGGATGTTTTACAATCATTTTACAGCAACTTTATATCATTTTTTGGGACTAACCTATTGACCAGTGCCCAGTGCCAGTTGCTGTTTTTTGCTTGTTTTTTACATCGCAGGAAATCAATATCAAACGGAGTCCAAACACCGTGAAACTTTTTGTGGAATTTTTATGGACCAGAAGACATCTAGTGGGCCAGAGAAGCACCTGGGGGTGCCCCGAGGGGGGCACAACCCACCACGGTGCGCCTGCGGGCCCAGGCATGCCCAGGTGGGTTGTGCCCACCTCGGTGGCCTCCTGCACCCTCTCTTTGCCCTATAAATTCCCAAATATTCCAAAAACCCTCGGGTAACCCTAGATAAGAAGTCCCGTCACCGCAAGCCTCTGTAGCCATGATAAACCAATCTAGACCCCGTCCCGGCACCCTGCTAGAGGGGGGAATCATCACCGGTGGCCATCTTCATCATCCCGGCGGCCACCATGCATGATGATGAGGGAGTAGTCCACCCTCGGGGCTGAGGGTTTGTACCAATAGCTATGTGTTTAATCTCTCTCTCTCTCTCATGTTCTTGAGATGTCACGATCTTGATATATCGCGGGCTTTGTTAATATAGTTAGATCATATGGTGTTTTCCCCTCTCTATCTTATTGTGATGAATTGAGTTTTCCCTTTGAGATTTCGTTTTATCGGATTGAATACTTTTATGGATTTGAGAGCACTTGATATATGTCTTGAATATGAATACTCGTGGTGACAATGGGGTATCGTATTGATTCACTTGATATATGTTTTGGCACTCAACTCGCGGATTCCCGATGTGACATTGGGGTAATCTACGCATAAGGGTTGATGCACGTTCTTGTCTTTGTTTCTTCGGTAGAAATCTTGGGGCACTCTTTGAGGTTCTTTGTGTTGGATTGAGCATTATGAATTTGAAATTATTTGGTGTTATTTTAGTACGAACTCTTGAATAGATCGAATGGAAAGAATAGCTTTGAGGTGGTTTCGCACCCTACAAACAATTTTGTCTTATGATCTCCACTAGATAGGAACTTTGGAGTGATTCTTCATTGCACATTGAGGGATGGTTATATGATCTAATTATATTAGCATTGTTGGGAGATTGCACTAGTGAAAGTATGGACCCTAGGCCTCATTTTCAAGCACAACAATACCGTTTGTGCTTCGTTTTATCAATTGCTACCTTGTTGTTTTTGTTGTTCTTATTACAAAAATCAATATCTACTATCCATATTACACTTGTATCACCATCTCTTCGCTGAACTAGTGCACCTATATAAATTACCATTGTATTTGGTGTGTTGGGGACACAAGAGACTTTTTATTATTTGGTTGCAGGGTTGTTTGAGAGAGACCATCTTCATCCTATGCCTCCCACGGATTGATAAACCTTAGGTCATCCACTTGAGGGAAAATTGCTACTGTCCTACAAAACTCTGTGCTTGGAGGCCCAACACAAGTCTACAAGAACAAGTTGTGTAGTAGACATCAGAGTTGGAGTAGTGCTTACATCGCCAATAGGCGACAACGTCCAGTACGTGCTACAGATCATGTACATAGACTCAAATAATGATGCCAAATACGAGGCCCTTCTGCATGGGCTTCAGATAGCTGTTTCGATGGGTGTCAAGCGCCTCGAAGTCCGAGGTGACTCTAACCTTGCTATCTCCCAAGTAAATGGCGAATTCTACTCCAAAGATCCGAAGATGATCGCATATCGGAATGCATTCCTTAAAATCTTGGCAAGGTTCGAAGGGTTGGAATTTCATCACATCCCACGTGATAGCAATCAAGCCACCGATATCCTCACCCGAATGGGCGCCAAAAGGGACAAGGTTCCCAATAACACCTTCCTTGAATGGCTCTTTAAGCCATATGTGGTCTGGAAAAACAATACAATAATGCCGAAATCAAACGACACATGACAAAGTATCCCACCCGAGGACGAAGCAAAGCAGGACATAATTGGAGGATCAGTCATTCAGGAAACGACTTCAGCTCACGAGGTCATGTCAGTTATTACACCATGTACCAAGCCCCTCCTAGCATACTTACTCCGCAAGGAGCTCCCCGAGGATGAAAGCACAAGTGCTCCCTGGGTGATTTTGGTAATTAATGTCAACATATCTCTTGTTGGACTAATGGTTTTATCTAGCATGTTTCAGATAAGTTCAACGATGGAGTGGCAAGGACAAGAGGATGTGAAACCCCTTCCAAATGCTAAGGACAAAGATTGGCAAAAGCTCAAGACTCTTCATCTTTATTTTAGTGATCCAAGATCACATTGAGTCCATAGGAAAGCCAATACTATTAAGAGGGGATGGGGTGTTGCTTAATGGTCTACTTGCTCAAGTGCTTAGTGATATTGCTCCAAAACTCTCAGCCACTTTCTCCATCCAAATATGTCCAAACCCTAAACTCAAACTCAGCCCCACTGATTCTTTCTATCCGGAGCCACCGAGTTCATTTGACATAGCAACTGCCACAAACCCTAACGATTCGGTCACACCGATACAGATCTCGGTCTCACCGAGATGGCCTTGCCAACGCTCTGTGATCTATTGCATTCACTTTGGTCCCATTGAGTTTATGCAATCGGTCTCACTGAGTTGGCTTGACAGATTATTTGTTGCTTATTGCTTCACTTTGATCTCACCGAGTTGATGTAATCGGCGCCACCGAGATGATGTTTTCCCTAAGCCCTAGCACATCGGTCCCACTGAGTTGTTCCAGTCGGTCCCACCGAGATTCCTAACATTCATATTTTTGAACATATCGGTCTCACCGAGATTTCTAATTGGTGCCACCGAGATGGGTCAAAAGTGTGTGATAACCCACAAGTATAGGGGATCGCAAAAATTTTCGAGGGTAGAGTATTCAACCCAAATTTATTGATTGGACACAAGGGGGGCGAAAGATTATTCTCAAGTATTAGCAGCTGAGTTGTCAATTCAACCACACCTGAAAGACTTAATATCTGCAGCAATGTATTTTGTAGCAAAGTAGTATGGAAGTAACGGTAACGGTGGCAAAAGTAACAGTAGTAATTTCATAGCAATCGTAACCGTGGCAAAGGAAAAGTAACGAAGCAAAGATCAATATGAAACGAGCTCGTAGGCAATGGATTAATTAATGATGGGTAATTATGTCGGATGGCATTCATCATGCAACAGTTATAACATAGGGTGACACAGAACTAGCTCTAGTTCATCAATATAATGTAGGCATGTATTCCGAATATAGTCATACGTGCTTATGGAAAAGAACTTGCATGAAATCTTTTGTCCTACCCTCCTGTGGCCGTGGGGTCCTCTTGGAAACTAAGGGATATTAAGGCCTCCTTTTAATAGAGTACCAGACCAAAGCACTAGCACTTAGTGAATACATGAACTCCTCAAACTACGGTCATCACCGGGAAGTGTCCCGACTATTGTCACTCCAGGGTTGCCGGATCATAACACGTAGTAGGTGACTATAACTTGCAAGATAGGATCAAGAACAAAAATATATTCATGAAAACATAATAGGTTCAGATCTGAAATCATGGCACTCGGGCCCTAGTGACAAGCATTAGGCATAAGAAAGTCATAGCAACATAAACCTTAGAACACAGTGGATACTAGGGATCAAACCCTAACAAAACTAACTCGATTACATGGTAAATATCATCGAACCCATCACCGTCCAGCAAGCCTACAATGGGATTACTCACGCACGACGGTGAGCATCATGAAATTAGTGATGGAGGATGGTTGATGGTGACGATGGCGATGATTTCCCCTCTTCAGAACCCAAAACAGACTCCAGATCTGCCCTCCCAAGGAAGAACATGAGGTGGCGGTGGCTCCGTATTGTAAAACACGATGAATCCTTCTCTCTGATTTTTTTTCTCCCCGGACGTGAATATATGGAGTTGGAGTTGAGGTCGGTGGAGGTCCAGGGGGCCCACAAGGTCAGAGGGCGTGCGCACCCTCCACCCTTGTGGATAGGGTGTGGCCCCCTTCGGTTGATTCTTGCGCCAATATTTTTTATTTATTCCAAAACGGATCTGCGTGAAGTTTCAGGACATTCCGAGAAGTTTTATTTCTGCACAAAAATAACACCTTGGCAATTCTACTGAAAACAGCGTCAGTCCGGGTTAGTTCCATTCAAATCATGCAAATTAGAGTCCAAAACTAGGGCAAAAGTGTTTGGAAAAGTAGATACGATGGAGACGTATCAACTCCTCCAAGCTTAACCCATTGCTTGTCCTCAAGCAATTTAGTTGACAATCTAAAAGTGATAAAGAAAAACTTTTACAAACTCTGTTTGATCTTGTTGTTGCAAATATGTAAAGCTAGCATTCAAGTTTTCAGCAAAGACTATGAACTAACCATATTCACAACAACATTTAGGTCTCACATTTACTCATATCAATGGCATAATCAACTAGCGAGCAATAATAATAAATCTCGGATGACAACACTTTTTCAAAGAAATCATGATATGATATAACAAGATGGTATCTCGCTAGCCCTTTCTGAGACCGCAAAACATAAATGCAAAGCACCCCTGAAGATTAAGGACTGACTAGACATTGTAATTCATGGTAAAAGAGATCCAGTCAGAGTCATACTCAGTATAAATTAATAACAATGCATACAAATGACAGTGATGCTCTCTAACTGGTGCTTTTTATAAGAGGATGATGACTCAACAATAAAAGTAAATAGACAGGCCCTTCGCAGAGGGAAGCAGGGATTTGTAGAGGTGCTAGAGCTTGAGTTTTTGAAACAGAGATAAATAATATTTTGAGCGGTATGCTTTCATTGTTAACATGACAACCAAGAGATCTCGGTATCTTCCATGCTACATACATTATAGGCGGTTCCCAAACAGAATGGTAAAGTTTATACCCCCCACCACCAACAAGCACATTCGACGGCTGGTCCGTCCAACTAACAACAGTCCCGAGGGAGTTTTGTTTGCAATTATATTTTGATTTGATTTGAGCATGGGACTGCGCATCCCGGTTGCCAGCCATTTTCTCGTGAATGATGAGCGGAGTACACTCATCGTGAGAATAACCCACCTAGCATGGAGGATATTGACAGCCCTAGCTGCTACATGAGCGATTCGAGCATACAAAATAGATTATCATTTGAAGGTTTAGAGTTTGGCACATGCAAATTTACTTGGAACGACAGGTAAATACCGCATATAGGTAGGTATGGTGGACTCATAAGGAACAACTTTGGGTTTATGGAAGTGGATGCACAAGTAGTATTCCCGCTTAGTACAAGTGAAGGCTAGAAAAAGACTGGGGAGCGACTAACTAGAGAGCGACAACAGTCATAAACATGCATTGAGATTAACCAACATTTAATGCAAGCATGAGTAGGATATAAATCACCATGAACATAAATATCGTGGAGGCTATGTTTATTTTGTTGCAACTACATGCGTGAGCATGTGCCAAGTTAAGCCACTCGAATCATTCAAAGGAGGATACCATCCTATCATACTACATCACAACCATTTTAAAAGCATGTTGGCATGCAAGGTAAACCATTATAAACTCTTAGCTAATTAAGCATGACATGAATAACTATAATCTCTAATTGTCATTGCAAACATGTTTCATTCATAATAAGCTGAATCAGGAATGATGAACTAATCATATTTACAAAAATAAGATAGGTCGAGTTCATACCAGCTTTCCCTCATCTCAATCATTTCATCATATATCGTCATTATTGCCTTTCACTTGCACGACCGAACGGTGTGGATAATAATAATAGTGCACGTGCATTGGACTAAGCTGGAATCTACAAACATTTATTCAAAGGAGAAGATAAGGTAATATGGGCTCTTTGTTAGATCAACAATAATGCATATGAGAGCCACTCAAAATTTTCATCGTGGTCTTCTCCTCTCGACCCCCAAATAAAAGAAAATAATTTCAAAGAAACACACTGAAATGTTTTTGGAGTTTTTGTTTTTTTGAAGAAAGTGAAACAAGAACGACAAAAACTATTTACACGGGAAAGCTCCCAACAAGCAAAAGAAGAACGAGAAATCTTTTTGGGTTTTTATTTTATTACTAAAACTAAGCATGCATGGAAAGTAAACTAAACAGAAGCTACAACTATTTTTTTGTTTTTTCTTAAGGTTTTTCAAACACACAAGAAGAAAGCGGGAAAAAGAAATAAACTAACATGGATAATACAATGAAAAAGTATGAACACGACAACTAGAATGAGTTTGTGAACATGAATGTAATGTCGGTGAGAAATACGTACTCCCACAAGCTTAGGCTTTTGGCTTAAGTTGGTCTATGCCCATGGATCAAAGTAGTCCTCTCCGGTGTACTGAGGAGGATCCTGGGGGTTCCACTGGTTGGCGAGCTTCTGTGGCTCGCACTAATAAATATACTCCTGATATGGGTCAGGTGATGGCTATGGCTTAGGAGCTAGGGATCGCGTCCCCTCCCAGTATGCATGAATGTCCACGGGAAAAACGAAGTACCTTCCTGAATGAATATCGAACAAAGTAGGCGCAGGCAAGGTAATAACTGAAAAGTATCCTTGCTAAATATCAAGTTATAGATGAGTCTCTTTTCCTCATCATAGCGAATAAACTTATGTGCTACCATGCTGTCATAATCTAAGTATATAGTGGGTAGCAGTTTCTCCTCTTTCTCATAATGCCTAATGGGTATCTTGAAGCGTCTAGAAAGGCGGGAGGCGAAGATACCTTCGAAAATAGGACCCTTTGTAAGGTTTAAACTCAACCGTTTAGCAACCATAGCGCCTAAACTGAAAGTTTTATCACGAAGTAAAGCATGGCGCAAAATGGCCAGGTCATGAGCACTAAGGTCTCCACTGTCCCCGCGAGCAATTAAACATCTCCCCACAAATAATGAGTAGTAGTGCAAAACAGGAAAAATGCAAACTAGCCACTCTCGCTTCCGACACCCTTCTCCTTTCCCCTATAGCGACTTCATCAATAAAATCTTCCACATCTCTCGGACGTGGTTCCTCGACGCTACCCTCATAAGGTAATCTACAGACCTCACAGAAGTCATAAAGCGTCATCTCCATATGCTCATCATATATATGAAACTCTATCATGGGTGGTGATCTCCTAGCATGCAAATGAAAATTTTGCACGAAAGTATTAGTGAGTAGGAGATACTGATCACACTGGTCGTGGAGGAAGTCGGTGATGCCTACATTCTCAGCCAAATAATAGAAATCCTCATAAATTCCGACCGCCTCCAAGAATGCATCACATGGCCATTCACATGGCCGAATCTCCACTGTCACAACCCTAGAATTTGGTTGCAGATAGTGGCATTGCATCCATACATCATGTCTAAATTTTATTTGAAATTTGAAATGGGGACTAATAAACCCTAGCAGCAAATGAAATTCAACTAGGTTCAAACTTAAATATTTTCAATGACCCAAAATGCCCTTTAGAAAAGTTCATCATTTTTGGATTGGTTGAAAACCCCTGCCAAAAATGGTGCACATATTTCTAGGACCATTCTGGATTTTTGAATTAATCCATATTGTATTTGATTTGGAGCTACTAAATGCTACAAAATAAATTGTGGCTCCAATAATTCTGAAGCTATTTGTGGAGCTCTGTAATAATTCAGTTAACCTCTTAAATAATTTTCAGGAATTATCTAAATGATTTAGTGCCTAAACTAAATCGAAACAGAGTAAATAAAATAGAAAAACAGAAACATAATTAGAAAGAGAGAGAGAGAGAGAGAATACCTGGCCCAAACCTACCCGGCGGCCCAGTTGACTGGCCCAGCCCACCACCGCAACAACCCTGTCGTCTACCTCCCTGGACAGAAGGACGAGCGCGTGCTCGCTGCGCGCTGGGCACGCGCCTCACCAGCTCCTGCTTGCCGCCGAGGGCCTGGACGCCTCCACGAGTGCCACGCAGACCCCCCTCGACCCTCTCCCACTCTCCCCGTGACTCCCCCTCTTTATTTTCTCCCCGCAGTGCACCCGAGTGCGCTCGTCGCTGCCGCTCGCTGTCACCACGGCCACCATCCACCACTCGCCTCGCTGACACGTCCGGAAGAACCGCAACACCGCCCACGTCCCCTCCGCCGACTCATGCCTCGCCGGAAGCCCTGTTCCATCGTCACTGTGTCGTCTTCAACCTCTCGGTCGCCGTGATCGCCGGCGACCTTCCGTCGTCACCAGCCCCTCCCCGAGCTCGCCGAGGCCACCGTAGCAACCACCGTGAGCTCCTCTCTCTTCCCCCTAACCCCGCTGCTCCTCTCACCCTCTAGCTGCGATTCCTACCGTGGCCAAATCCCGCCGCCACTCGGGCTCGTTGTCGGAGTTGCTCCGACAACCATTTGGTCGTGCCAGGGTGTCCCAAAGGGTTTGTGGGCATGCACAGGTATAGTAGGCGTCGAGAACCGGTCATTTTGCACACCGTAGCAACGAATTCGTCGTCACCCGAACTCCGACCGCCGCCATGGCTCGTCGCCGGGCTCGATTCCGGCCACCCCACGCCCAGCCGCAGCCACCACTGGATGCGCGCGAGCGCCAGCAAGCTGCAGCAACAAACCACGCTCGAAACGGAGCCCCGTGGGCGTTTTCGGAGCCCCTCCGCCGCAACTGCCGTCGCCGGCGGCTAACCGCCGGTCGTTTTGACTGGGTTTGACCCCGCTGACCAGGGGGTTTGACCTCCCTGGGTCCCTGACATGTGGGCCCAGGTCCTGT
The DNA here is from genome assembly GCF_018294505.1 of Triticum aestivum. Classification (NCBI taxonomy): domain Eukaryota; kingdom Viridiplantae; phylum Streptophyta; class Magnoliopsida; order Poales; family Poaceae; genus Triticum; species Triticum aestivum. The sequence goes on along the minus strand of NC_057802.1, from coordinate 53,487,116 downwards.
TTAATTAGCGTTAGGTTTAATTAGTGTTAATTAACTTAGTCAATTAGATGAGCCACTCACATGTGGGCCGAGCCCTGCTAAAATTTTAGTTAGGATTAGTTTAGCACTAATCAACTCAGTTAGCTAACTGAGTCACTGACCAGTGGGCCCCACTCGTCAGGTTTGACCTGGACGACCCCGCTGACCTGCTGACGTCACAATGACATCATGCTGACGCAGTATATGTTTTCTGGAGTTTTAAATAAATCAGAAATCATTTATTTATTTAGAAAATGCTTTAAACTTCTAAAATTCATAGAAATTAATCTATAACTCAGAATGAAATAAATTATATATGAAAAATGATCAGAAAAATCCAAAGAATCTGTTTATGGCATTTCCATGCACGTTTAAGCAACTTAACCTTCCTGTTCATATAAAAACATCATAATGCACTTTATAAATTCATAGTTTGAGTTTGAATTTGAATCTTTGGTTCAAATAAGCTCAAACCCTTCTGTTCTTAGCTGCATTAGCCCAAACCACATCTTATTGCCATGACATGATCATGCATCATATTGTCGCATTGCATTGATTGTGTCCTTCTCTGTTTGCCGGTAACCGTCCCCTCTTAGTAGACGATGTTTCCGACGACGTGATCGATGACACCGATGAAGAACTATATTATCTTCAGAAGTGCCAAGCAAGCAAAACCCCCTTGTTCATTCTGATACAATCCCACTCTCTCGCTCCTACTCTCTTTTACTGCATTAGGACAACAACGATTCATCTGTTACATGCTGCGGTAGTTGAACCCCTTTCCTCTGCATGACCTGTCATTGCCACAGTAAATAGATGAAACCCACTAGCATGAGTAGGAGTTGTTTGAGCCCTGATGTGCCTACTCATTCGTGCTTGTTTGTCATGCTTGCTATTGCTTAGAGTTGTGTCAGGTTTGATTCATCAGGATGAATTGGAAAGTTGAGAACATGTCCTATTGTTGAGAGCTAAGTGTGTGAACACGATTTGGTAAAGGTATCGGTGAGAGGCCATGTAGGAGTACATGGTGAGTTGTCTCACTGAAGCCGTCCTCAGGAACTGAGTTCTCTGTTTGTGATCCATGAACAGTTACTACCACACATTGGGCTCCGGGCACTCCAAGCTCTCTCGACTTACTAATCAACTCGATCTCTGTCCAGGAGTTGCAACTAGTTTCTGGTGTTTGTAGGTTGTGTTAGTAGTCTACCAAGTGGCACCCGGTACAGGTGGGCTTGGGTCAGACTAGGCACCGTGGCCGGGTATGCCAAGCGCCACCCGTTTGGTGGGCTTGGAACCCTGCACACATCGTTTGGCGCCGTGAGCGACACCCCGACCGGATCTCCTTACGGATGGAACCCGAATAGGCGATAAACCTGGACGAGAGACTTGTGTGGTTAGTCAGGTCGTGGCCGACACCCTCGCTGGGCTTCCGCTTGAAGGTTGCCGAGTACATGTCATGTAAACGGCGATAAGTGGTGAGAGCGTGTGTGAAGAAGTACGCCCCTGCAGGGTTAACATCATCTATTCCAATAGCCGTGTCCACGGTAAAGGACTTCTGGGTTGCCTGTACAGTTCATAGACAAGTGAAAGTGGATACTCTAAAACTCGCAAGATAAGCGTGAGTGCTATGGATGGCGTTCTCGTAGGAGACGGGAGCGGTTCCATAGTGGTGTATTGATATGGTGAATATGTGGACTCGTGTGCGCCACCTCAAAAGAGTTACTTGCAGTCGTAGTTCAGGTTAGCCACTGACTCAAAGCTGGCTTGCTGCAGTTAAAATCCACCACCTCTTTGTTGATACCGATGCATATGTAGTTAGTTCTGATGTAAGTCTTGCTGGGTACATTTGTACTCACGTTTGCTTATTTTATGTTTTGCGGAGAGACTTCAGTCTCACTAGTAGTTCCGCATGGACTTCGACGTTTAGCTTGTTACCTCAGCTATGATCTTGTACCCTTGGGAGGGTCTTGTAGATAGTCAGGCTTCTCAACCTTCTTCATTTGTAGTTGTCTGTACTCAGACAAGTTAAGCTTCCGCATGTGCTTGTTGCTTGTATGCTCTGTATGTTGGGTCATGAGAACCATGTTTGTAACACTTCACTCCTCGGAGCCTAATGAATAAATACTTTGAGTCGTAGAGTTTTGTTGTGATGCCATGTTGTAATTACACATATCGAGCATATTGTGTGTATGATTGAAATGCTTGGTATGTGTGGGATCCGACTACCTAGTTGTTTATCCTTGGTAGCCTCTCTTATGGGGAAATGTAGTCTAGTAATTCCACTGAGCCATGGTAGTCAACTACAGCCCGGTTTACCGGAGTCCTGCTAGCCCATTTACTACTGCTCCGGAACACTTAGATTGGCCGGCATGTGTCTCACTTCGTTCCTGTGTCTGTCCCTTCGGGGAAATGTCACGCGGTGACTTCCGGAGTCCTTCTAGCCTGCTACAGCCCGAGTTCCAGGAGTCATGTTAGCCCAGTTGCTACAGCCCGGATTCACAAGCTGATGACCGACATGTTTGAGGCTGGGTCATGTATGCCTGTCCCCGTAAGTTAGTGCCACTTTGGGTTCACGACTAGTCATGTCTGCCCGGGTTCTCTGTCATATGGATGCTAGCGACACTATCATATACGTGAGCCAAAAGGCGCAAATGGTCCTGGGCCAGGTTGTTGGAAATATGCCCTAGAGGCAATAATAAAAGGTTATTATTATATTTCTTTGTTCATGATAATCGTCTATTATTCATGCTATAATTGTATTGTCCGGAAATCGTAATACATGTGTGAATACATAGACCACAACATGTCCCTAGTAAGCCTCTAGTTGACTAGCTCGTTGATCAACAGATAGTCATGGTTTCCTGACTATGGACATTGGATGTCATTGATAACGGGATCACATCATTAGGAGAATGATGTGATGGACAAGACCCAATCCTAAGCATAGCATAAAAGATCGTGTAGTTTCGTTTGCTAGAGCTTTTCCAATGTCAAGTATCTTTTCCTTAGACCATGAGATCGTGCAACTCCCGGATACCGTAGGAGTGCTTTGGGTGTGCCAAACGTCACAACGTAACTGGGTGACTATAAAGGTGCATTACGGGTATCTCCGAAAGTGTCTGTTGGGTTGGCACGGATCAAGACTGGGATTTGTCACTCCGTGTGACGGAGAGGTATCTCTGGGCCCACTCGGTAATGCATCATCATAATGAGCTCAATGTGACTAAGGCGTTAGTCACGGGATCATGCATTGCAGTACGAGTAAAGAGACTTGCCGGTAACGAGATTGAACAAGGTATTGGGATACCGACGATCAAATCTCGGTCAAGTAACATACCGATTGACAAAGGGAATTGCATACGGGATTGATTGAATCCTCGACACCATGGTTCATCCGATGAGATCATCGTGGAACATGTGGGAGCCAACATGGGTATCCAGATCCCGCTGTTGGTTATTGACCGGAGAGGCGTCTCGGTCATGTCTGCATGTCTCCCGAACCCGTAGGGTCTACACACTTAAGGTTCGGTGACGCTAGGGTTGTAGAGATATATGTATGCGGAAACCCGAAAGTTGTTCGGAGTCCCAGATGAGATCCCGGGCGTCACGAGAGGCTCCGGAATGGTCTGGAGGTGAAGAATTATATATAGGAAGTCAAGTTTCGGCCACCGGGAAAGTTTCGGGGGTTACCGGTATTGTACCGGGACCACCGGAAGGGTCCCGGGGGTCCACCGGGTGGGGCCACCTGTCCCGGAGGGCCCCGTGGGCTGAAAGTGGAAGGGAACCAGCCCCTAGTGGGCTAGGGCGCCCCCCTTGGGCCTCCCCCCTGCGCCTAGGGTTGGGAACCCTAGGGGGGGGGGGAGCTTCCCCCTTGCCTTGGGGGGCAAGGCACCCCTTCCCCCCCACTTGGCCGCCGCCCCCCCCCTTTGGATTTGATCTCCAGGGCCGGCGCCCCCCCAGGGGGGCCTATATAAAGGGGGGGGGGAGGGAGGGCAGCAACACAACAGCCTTGTGCGCCTCCCTCCTCCCCTGTTACACCTCTCCGTCTCACAGAAGCTCGGCGTAGCCCTGCCGGAGACCCGCTACATCCACCACCACGCCGTCGTGCTGCTGGATCTCCATCAACCTCTCCTTCCCCCTTGCTGGATCAAGAAGGAGGAGACGTCGCTGCACCGTACGTGTGTTGAACGCGGAGGTGCCGTCCGTTCGGCACTCGGTCATCGGTGATTTGGATCACGGCGAGTACGACTCCGTCATCCACGTTCATTGGAACGCTTCCGCTCGCGATCTACAAGGGTATGTAGATGCACTCCTTTCCCCTCGTTGCTATTACACTCCATAGATGCATCTTGGTGAGCGTAGGAAAATTTTAAATTATGCTACGAGTCCCAACAGTGGCATCATGAGCCAGGCCTATGCGTAGTTACTATGCACGAGTAGAACACAAAGCAGTTGTGGGCGTTGAGTTTGCCAATTCTTCTTGCCGCTACTAGTCGTTTCTTGTTTCGGCGGCATTGTAGGATGAAGCGGCCCGGACCGACCTTACACGTACGCTTACGCGAGACAGGTTCCACCGACTGACATGCACTAGTTGCATAAGGTGGCTAGCGGGTGTCTGTCTCTCCTACTTTAGTCGGAACAGATTCGATGAAAAGGGTCCTTACGAAGGGTAAATAGAAATTGGCAAATCACGTTGTGGTCATACGTAGGTAAGAAAACGTTCTTGCTAGAAACCTACAAACCACGTAAAAACTCGCAACAACAATTAGAGGACGTCTAACTTGTTTTTGCAGCAAGTGCTATGTGATGTGATATGGCCAGAAGATGTGATGAATGATATATGTGATGTATGAGATTGATCATATTCTTGTAATAGGATTCACGACTTGCATGTCGATGAGTATGACAACCGGCAGGAGCCATAGGAGTTGTCTTTATTATTTTGTATGACCTGCGTGTCATTGAATAACGCCATGTAAATTACTTTACTTTGTTGCTAAACGCGTTAGCCATAGAAGTAGAAGTAATCGTTGGCGTGACGACTTCATGGAGACACAATGATGGAGATCATGATGATGGAGATCATGGTGTCATGCCGGTGACGAAGATGATCATGGTGCCCCAAAGATGGAGATCAAAGGAGCATAATAATATTGGCCATATCATGTCACTATTTGATTGCATGTGATGTTTATCATGTTTTTGCATCTTATTTGCTTAGAACGACGGTAGTAAGTAAGATGATCCCTTATAATAATTTCAAGAAAGTGTTCACCCTAACTGTGCACCGTTGCGAAGGTTCGTTGTTTCGAAGCACCACGTGATGATCGGGTGTGATAGATTCCAACGTTCGAATACAACGGGTGTTGACGAGCCTAGCATGTACAGACATGGCCTCGGAACACATGCAATACACTTAGGTTGACTTGACGAGCCTAGCATGTACAGACATGGCCTCGGAATGCGGAGGACCGAAAGGTCGAGCATGAGTCGTATAGAAGATACGATCAACATGAAGATGTTCACCGATCTTGACTAGTCCGTCTCACGTGATGATCGGACACGGCCTAGTTGAACTCGGATCATGTTTTCACTTAGATGACTAGAGGGATGTCTATCTGAGTGGGAGTTCATTAAATAATTTGATTATATGAACTTAATTATCATGAACTTAGTCTAAAATCTTTACACTATGTCTTGTAGATCAAATGGCCAACGTTGTCCTCAATTTCAATGCGTTCCTAGAGAAAACCAAGCTGAAAGATGATGGCAGCAATTATACGGACTGGGTCCAGAACCTGAGGCTCATCCTCATAGTAGCCAAGAAAGATTATGTCTTAGAAGCACCGCTAGGTGAAGCACCAATCCCTGAGAACCAAGACGCTATGAACGCTTGGCAAACACGTGCTGATGATTACTCCCTCGTTCAGTGCGGCATGCTTTACAGCTTAGAACCGGGTCTCCAAAAGCGTTTTGAGAAACATGGAGCATATGAGATGTTCGAGGAGCTGAAAATGGTTTTCCAAGCTCATGCCCGGGTCGAGAGATATGATGTCTCCGACAAGTTCTTCAGCTGTAAGATGGAGGAGAACAGTTCTGTTAGTGAGCACATACTCAGAATGTCTGGGTTGCACAACCGCTTAACTCAGCTGGGAGTTAATCTCCCGGATGACGCGGTCATTGACAGAATCCTCCAGTCGCTTCCACCAAGCTACAAGAGCTTTGTGATGAACTTCAATATGCAGGGGATGGAAAAGACCATTCCTGAGGTATATTCGATGCTGAAATCAGCGGAGGTGGAGATCAGAAAAGAACATCAAGTGTTGATGGTGAATAAAACCACTAAGTTCAAGAAGGGCAAGGGTAAGAAGAACTTCAAGAAGGACGGCAAGGGAGTTGCCGCGCCCGGTAAGCCAGTTACCGGTAAGAAGTCGAAGAATGGACCCAAGCCTGAAACTGAGTGCTTTTATTGCAAGGGAAGTGGTCACTGGAAGCGGAACTGCCCCAAATACTTAGCGGACAAGAAGAAGGCCGGCAACACCAAAGGTATATGTGATATACATGTAATTGATGTGTACCTTACCAGTACTCGTAGTAGCTCCTGGGTATTTGATACCGGTGCGGTTGCTCATATTTGTAACTCAAAACAGGAACTATGGAATAAACGGAGACTGGCGAAGGACGAGGTGACGATGCGCGTCGGGAATGGTTCCAAGGTCGATGGGATCGCCGTCGGCACGCTACCTCTGCATCTACCCACGGGATTAGTTTTAAACCTCAATAATTGTTATTTAGTGCCAGCTTTGAGCATGAACATTGTATCTGGATCTCGTTTAATTCGAGATGGCTACTCATTTAAATCTGAGAATAATGGTTGTTCTATTTATTTGAGAGATATGTTTTATGGTCATGCCCCGCCGGTCAATGGTTTATTTTTGATGAATCTCGAACGTGATGTTACACATGTTCATAGTGTGAATACCAAAAGATGTAAAGTTGATAACGATAGTCCCACATACTTGTGGCACTGCCGCCTTGGTCACATTGGTGTCAAGCGCATGAAGAAGCTTCATGCAGATGGACTTTTGGAGTCTCTTGATTACGAATCATTTGACACATGCGAACCATGCCTCATGGGTAAGATGACCAAGACTCCGTTCTCCGGAACAATGGAGCGAGCAACCAACTTATTGGAAATCATACATACCGATGTGTGCGGTCCAATGAGTGTTGAGGCTCGCGGAGGATATCGTTATGTTCTCACTCTCACTGATGATTTAAGTAGATATGGGTATGTCTACCTAATGAAACACAAGTCTGAAACCTTTGAAAAGTTCAAGGAATTTCAGAGTGAAGTTGAGAATCAACGTGACAGGAAAATAAAATTCTTACGATCAGATCGTGGTGGAGAATATTTAAGTCACGAATTTGGTACACACTTAAGGAAATGTGGAATAGTTTCACAACTCACGCCGCCTGGAACACCTCAGAGAAATGGTGTGTCCGAACGTCGTAATCGCACTCTATTGGATATGGTGCGATCTATGATGTCTCTTACCGATTTACCGCTCTCATTTTGGGGTTATGCTTTAGAGACTGCCGCATTCACTTTAAATAGGGCTCCGTCTAAACCCGTTGAGACGACACTGTATGAATTATGGTTTGGGAATAAACCTAAGCTGTCGTTTCTGAAAGTTTGGGGATGCGATGCTTATGTCAAGAAACTTCAACCTGAAAAGCTCGAACCCAAGTCGGAAAAATGCGTCTTCATAGGATACCCTAAGGAAACTATTGGGTATACCTTCTACCTCAGATCCGAAGGCAAGATCTTCGTTGCCAAGAACGGGTCCTTTCTGGAGAAGGAGTTTCTCTCGAAAGAATTGAGTGGGAGGAAAGTGGAACTTGATGAGGTGATAGTCACCCCTTCCGAACCGGAAAGTAGCGCAACGCGGGAAAATGTTCCTGTGGTGCCTACACCGACTGGAGAGGAAGTTAATGATGATGATCATGAAGCTTCGGATCAAGTTACTGAACTTCGTAGGTCCACAAGGACACGTTCCGCACCAGAGTGGTACGGCAACCCTGTCCTGGAAATCATGTTGTTAGACAATGGTGAACCTTCGAACTATGAAGAAGCGATGGCGGGCCCGGATTCTGACAAATGGCTAGAAGCCATGAAATCCGAGATAGAATCCATGTATGAAAACGAAGTATGGACTTTGACTGACTTGCCCGATGATCGGCGAGCCATAGAAAACAAATGGATCTTTAAGAAGAAGACAGATGCGGATGGTAATGTGACCATCTATAAGGCTCGACTTGTCGCTAAGGGTTATCGACAAGTTCAAGGGGTTGACTACGATGAGACTTTCTCACCCGTAGCGAAGCTGAAGTCCGTCCGAATCATGTTAGCAATTGCCGCATACTATGATTATGAGATATGGCAGATGGACGTCAAAACGGCATTCCTTAATGGCTTCCTTAAGGAAGAGTTGTATATGATGCAGCCGGAAGGTTTTGTCGATCCTAAGAATGCTAACAAAGTATGCAAGCTCCAGCGCTCAATCTATGGGCTGGTGCAAGCATCTCGGAGTTGGAACATTCGCTTTGATGAGATGATCAAAGCGTTTGGGTTTACACAGACTTATGGAGAAGCTTGTGTTTACAAGAAAGTGAGTGGGAGCTCTGTAGCATTTCTCATATTATATGTGGATGACATATTATTGATGGGAAATGATATAGAATTCTTGGAAAGTATAAAGGCCTATTTGAATAAGTGTTTTTCAATGAAGGACCTTGGAGAAGCTGCTTATATATTAGGCATCAAGATCTATAGAGATAGATCAAGACGCCTCATTGGTCTTTCACAGAGTACATACCTTGACAAGATATTGAAGAAGTTTAGTATGGATCAGTCCAAGAAGGGGTTCTTGCCTGTATTGCAAGGTGTGCAATTGAGCACGGCTCAATGCCCGACCACGGCAGAAGATATAGAAAAGATGAGTGTCATCCCCTATGCCTCGGCCATAGGGTCTATTATGTATGCCATGCTGTGTACCAGACCTGATGTAAACCTTGCCGTAAGTTTGGTAGGAAGATACCAAAGTAATCCCGGCATGGAACACTGGACAGCGGTCAAGAATATCCTGAAGTACCTGAAGAGGACTAAGGATATGTTTCTCGTTTATGGAGGTGACGAAGAGCTCGTCGTAAAGGGTTACGTCGACGCTAGCTTCGACACAGATCTGGATGACTCGAAGTCACAGACCGGATACGTGTATATTTTGAATGGAGGAGCAGTAAGCTGGTGCAGTTGCAAGCAAAGCGTCGTGGCGGGATCTACATGTGAAGCGGAGTACATGGCAGCCTCAGAGGCAGCACAGCAAGCAGTCTGGATGAAGGAGTTCATTACCGACCTAGGGGTGATTCCCAATGCGTCGGGCCCGATGACTCTTTTCTGTGACAACACTGGAGCCATTGCCCTTGCGAAGGAGCCCAGGTTTCACAGGAAGACCAGGCATATCAAGCGTCGCTTCAACTCCATTCGTGAAAGTGTTCAAAATGGAGACATAGAAATTTGTAAAGTACACACGGACCTGAATGTAGCAGATCCGTTGACTAAACCTCTCCCTAGGGCAAAACATGATCAACACCAGGACGCAATGGGTGTTCGATTCATCACAATGTAACTAGATTATTGACTCTAGTGCAAGTGGGAGACTGTTGGAAATATGCCCTAGAGGCAATAATAAAAGGTTATTATTATATTTCTTTGTTCATGATAATCGTCTATTATTCATGCTATAATTGTATTGTCCGAAAATCGTAATACATGTGTGAATACATAGACCACAACATGTCCCTAGTAAGCCTCTAGTTGACTAGCTCGTTGATCAACAGATAGTCATGGTTTCCTGACTATGGACATTCGATGTCATTGATAATGGGATCACATCATTAGGAGAGTGATGTGATGGACAAGACCCAATCCTAAGCATAGCATAAAAGATCGTGTAGTTTCGTTTGCTAGAGCTTTTCCAATGTCAAGTATCTTTTCCTTAGACCATGAGATCGTGCAACTCCCGGATACCGTAGGAGTGCTTTGGGTGTGCCAAACGTCACAACGTAACTGGGTGACTATAAAGGTGCATTACGGGTATCTCCGAAAGTGTCTGTTGGGTTGGCACGGATCAAGACTGGGATTTGTCACTCCGTGTGACGGAGAGGTATCTCTGGGCCCACTCGGTAATGCATCATCATAATGAGCTCAATGTGACTAAGGCGTTAGTCATGGGATCATGCATTGCGGTACGAGTAAAGAGACTTGCCGGTAACGAGATTGAACAAGGTATTGGGATACCGACGATCGAATCTCGGGCAAGTAACATACCGATTGACAAAGGGAATTGCATACGGGATTGATTGAATCCTCGACACCGTGGTTCATCCGATGAGATCATCGTGGAACATGTGGGAGCCAACATGGGTATCCAGATCCCGCTGTTGGTTATTGACCGGAGAGGCGTCTCGGTCATGTCTGCATGTCTCCCGAACCCGTAGGGTCTACACACTTAAGGTTCGGTGACGCTAGGGTTGTAGAGATATATGTATGCGGAAACCTGAAAGTTGTTCGGAGTCCCGGATGAGATCCCGGACGTCACGAGAGGTTCCGGAATGGTCCGGAGGTGAAGAATTATATATAGGAAGTCAAGTTTCGGCCACCGGGAAAGTTTCAGGGGTTACCGGTATTGTACCGGGACCACCGGAAGGGTCCCGGGGGTCCACCGGGTGGGGCCACCTGTCCCGGAGGGCCCCGTGGGCTGAAAGTGGAAGGGAACCAGCCCCTAGTGGGCTGGGGCGCCCCCCTTGGGCCTCCCCCCCTGCGCCTAGGGTTGGGAACCCTAGGGGGGGGGGGAGCTTCCCCCTTGCCTTGGGGGGCAAGGCACCCCTTCCCCCCACTTGGCCGCCGCCCCCCCTTTGGATCTGATCTCCAGGGCCGGCGCCCCCCCAGGGGGCCCTATATAAAGGGGGGGGGGAGGGAGGGCAGCAACACAACAGCCTTGGGCGCCTCCCTCCTCCCCTGTTACACCTCTCCGTCTCACAGAAGCTCGGCGTAGCCCTGCCGGAGACCCGCTACATCCACCACCACGCCATCGTGCTGCTGGATCTCCATCAACCTCTCCTTCCCCCTTGCTGGATCAAGAAGGAGGAGACGTCGCTGCACCGTACGTGTGTTGAACGCGGAGGTGCCGTCCGTTCGGCACTCGGTCATCGGTGATTTGGATCACGGCGAGTACGACTCCGTCATCCACGTTCATTGGAACGCTTCCGCTCGCGATCTACAAGGGTATGTAGATGCACTCCTTTCCCCTCGTTGCTAGTACACTCCATAGATGCATCTTGGTGAGCGTAGGAAAATTTTAAATTATGCTACGATTCCCAACACAGGTAAGGTGGCACCCATGGGAATACCGTGCGTGAGGCCGCAAAGTGATATGATGTGTTACATGCTAGATCGGTGTGACTTAGAATCAGGGTCCTGACAGCTTTGGTATTAGAGCCCGACTGTCTGTAGGATTACCAAGCCAAACTGGTCGAAGTTGAGTCTAGAGATGCTTTAGTTATATAAGGGAATTGATTGTGGATGGGAACGTAAGGCTCTTTTTACTCCTTTGCCTTATGCCCTTCTGATCTGAGTCATCCTCTTCTCTTCTACGGGGATTAAGAACTAGGCTTCTCGTCTATCTATCAGAATCATGTGTCACTAATCCATAGACTTATAGGATTGTTGGTTTCAAGCCCCAGTTCAGTTCCTACTACTTCCGTGTGTTGTTAGCTGATCTCAGAACCTTGATTTTGTGATGTTAAGTGGCTATGCCACCAATTTGCATGATGTCTCAAATATGTTTGAGCATTTATAGCCGTTATGCTGTCCGAGTCATCCCAGGTTGCTAAACAGTCTGACGCATTTGCAAATCCCTTCTTTCTGTTCTCGATGTTCCTTTGGGCCAGATTAACCACACTAACCAGTGAGTTGAGGTACTCTATTACCTCGACATATATGTTGGAGCTAGTATTATGACCCTAGGCATCTTAGAGAACCACCCAGTAATTTTGCAATGCTTTATATCCCTAGTGTGATGATTCTGGCCACCATTCTCAAAAGCATCCCGTGATGCCATCTAGTTAGTAGGCATTCCATTTCTGGGTTCTCGAACCCGATATTCACCCTACTTACTTCATGTTGATAGTGTTGCTAGTTCCTTTAGGATATTAGTAACTTTTGCGATATTCCTCGAGGTCCGTGGTATTTTCCTCTTCCAAATACCATGAACTACTTATGGCAGAAGTTCCTCGTTGAACCAAAAGACCACAACGAGAGTGCTCTTGCTGAGTTCCCGATTCTATGTTGTGACTCTGCCAGTTCTACCTTTCTGCATGAGTTATCCGGAAGAAATATGTTGAACTTGTTTGACATACTAACCTGTGCGTCCATAACTCAGAAAATTATATGTTCCTTTGAGTTGTTACTCTTCACCTATATTCCGACCGTTTTCCATCAATTGATAGTCTAGAGTATGTGTGCAATCGTGTTCATCGATGCCTATTATTCTTGTGGTCCGTCGAGCCATTCTATTCCGGAATGACTAGGAGAAACAAACTCAAGTACCTTGTCCACTTCGAGGATTGGGACAAAGTAGTTGTATCCCGCAGATCAAAATGCCAACCCAGCTTTTGATTCTGTTCTACCTTGGAGTATTACCATCTTTATATCAAGAATATCATGGGAATTGCACACCATCCTATGAACTCTTGATACAGTGATACCTCTCGCCGTCATTGTTCATTTCTTGGTCTCTGTGTTATTGTAACCGGAATGTCGACTAGTGAACCATGATGTGTGAAATCAATACTCCTAGCAACCCTGTTGCTTCGTAGTTAAAGGACGATAATTTCATTCTTAGCGTGCTGGTTACAGAATCACCATCCTGAGATTGATCGTGCTACCTAGTCCATATTTCCTGGTGCACTCTTCGATCAAAGAGTTAGGTTTGTGTCAATCCCTCGCTCCCTTGATCATATCTTCTTTCCCTGAAAAGCAAGATTGATCCCGAGCTTAGTAACATATCGGTGGTTAATGATTTTCCGAATATCTCCTCGGAAGTATTACCAGGTTGTCACCTGACCGCTATGTTGAGTTCGTGATCAAGTTGGTTTCTTGTAACCAACCCTTCTCCAAGAATCTGTGTTGCATGCCCTTGAGCTAGTTGGTTAAGATAAACAACAACTTGGAGAGTTGGAAGATAAAAGTTTGTCCGACCTAGCTCATCCCTAAGGGATATCTTGTATCTATGCTGAAGAAAGATGGTATTTTCATCGTCTGATCCTCGTGATCAGTTAATGGACCTATCATCTTATCCAAACTTTGATTTGAGTATGGGCTATCGTCAGATCAAATCAGAACCAATGATATTCATAATGTTGTCTTACTCGTGGTTGATCCCTCGAGCATACACCATTACATCTTTTGGTCTGGCCAGTGCTATCACCGTGTTCACATCATTATGGAATTCCATTTATATGGTCGACTTGTTGTTGAGCCCATCAGCAACATTTTTATCTTCTCCATGATTCATGTTGAACTTTACGCTAGTGTTGGAAACTTTTATAAGCATTATCTTCATGTCCCGCTCATGAAGCATATGTTCGGATGAAAGAAGTGACTTTCTCTAATTCACGTGCACTTGCTGTAAGTTGTCACCGTGGATCCTAGAAAGATTGTTTTGCTTCCTTTGGAATCATCCCAAGTCAGCCATGCACGTGCAAAGTATTCTATGGTCTGTTAGACTGATCATCTTCGTTCCATATGAATTCCGTAGGACACCAAGCCACTGATTGATTTGTTCAAGAAAAAGGAGTCTGTTGTGCTAATCTTAGGTCATGCACATGACTTCGATATCCTTGATGATGGTTCCCCACCTAAACTTGGTAGTATTTTATTATAAGACTACCAGGTGGTCATGGTTGTCTGGGACAGCGTGTCCACAGGTGTGTAGTAGAACCCGCTCATGTTTTGGAGCTTACTACCATAGTTCATTTCCCGAGAATCTCGCAACATCATCTCGTCGATTTGTGTTGCAACCTTTCCTTTTCCAGACATGAGTCTGGAATATCCTGACACCAACCAGATCTGAATCTCAGGCAGATATGACGGTTGGAACGTTTCCCAAGAACTATAATATTGGTCTCTCTGTAACCCAGTAAAGTGGATGTCATGGCCAATACACCCAGCCGGAAGACTTATTATTGTAGTATCTTGATTGTGTAAGTTGGCCACCTCCCCATAAGGATTTCGTAGGAGTTACTTCCGTAGTTATTCCTTATGGATTCTTGCCCTCCCGAAGTCCGACCTTCTACTTGATGTTCAAGATACCAAACCACATCAAATGGGTTACGCTAGAACATCAAGGAGAACATTAGAAATGGAGTGCTAAATGTCTCTCGGTCGATCATCCAGATTTCGTTTCCTTGGCCTCGCTAAGGTGAAATCTGAGAAAGTGTTGTCTTCTTTTATATCCGCATTGTCCATCACTATTCATCTTGGTAGTAAGATGTGTTGCCAGGATCCTCGGCACGGATGTTGGTAAGAACTTGATGGATATGGAAATGCTCAAGTTCTTGAGAGCACACTCAGGCACTAGGTTATATCCTCGGTATCAATTGGAATGTGCATCCCGTTTGCCGAGTTGTTCCATAATCATAGTTTCCTTTCCGATCTGAGTATGCCATTCCTTTGAACTCCTTCAAACGATCGTTTGTGATTGCCTTAGGCTGGCATAAAGAGTTTCAATGATCTATGTATCAAAAGTAATTCTTTTTGCCACTTAGGGGAATAATTCTACGAGTCACCTTTTCCTAAGATGCCCCGCTAGAGAATCATGGCAATTATTTCCTCGCTACCTTCACACCATCCACCATCATATTCAAGCGTGGAACTGTTGCCTACCAAATTGAACCCTTGTCACCTGCTTCTTTTCATTGCTTCTAATGTGTGCTTTGTGTCTCAACTCAAGAGGTGTTCTTACGTCTCACTTCATGAGTTGATCTTGAGTGCTCGATCCTCGAGGAGATCGATTCCTGTAGAGTTTCCTTCCGTCATCATCGTGATGCGTGAAGATCTCGAAAGCAAAGACGTCAAGACTAAGATGACGAATGGATCAACATCTTCGTGAAAGCAATTGGATCATGAAGTTTCTGATAGTTTGTGACCTCCTTTCCTCTTACCTCACGTCTTGAATATCGGGACAAGATTCTTGTTTAGTGGGGGTGAGTTGTCACAACCCTAGAATTTGGTTGCACATAGTGGCATTGCATCCATACATCATGTCTAAATTTTATTTGAAAGTTGAAATGGGGACTGATAAACCCTAGCAGCAAATGAAATTCAACTAGGTTGAAACTTAAATATTTTCAATGACCCAAAATGCCCTTTAGAAAAGTTCACAATTTTTGGATTGGTTGAAAACCCCTGCCAAAAATGGTGCACATATTTCTAGGACCATTATGGATTTTTGAATTAATCCATATTGTATTTGAATTGGAGCTACTAAATGCTATAAAATAAATTGTGGCTCCAATAATTCTGAAGCTATTTGTGGAGCTCTGTAATAATTCAGTTAACCTCTTAAATAATTTTCAGGAATTATCTAAATGATTTAGTGCCTAAACTAAATCAAAACATAGTAACTAAAATAGAAAAACAGGAACAAAATTAGAAAGAGAGAGAGAGAGAGAGAATACCTGGCCCAAACCTACCTGGCGGCCCAGTTGACTGGCCCAACCCACCACCGCAACAACCCTATCGTCTTCCTCCCTGGACAGAAGGACGAGCGCGTGCTCGCTGCGCGCTGGGCACGCGCCTCGCCAGCTCCTGCTTGCCGCCGAGGGCCTGGACGCCTCCACGAGTGCCACGCAGACCCCCCTCGACCCTCTCCCACTCTCCTTGTGACTCCCCCTCCTCTGTTTCTCTCCCCGCAGCGCACCCGAGCACGCTCGTCGCCGCCGCTCGCTGTCACCACGGCCACCGTCCACCACTCGCCTCGCTGACACGTCCGGAAGAACCGCAACACCGCCCACGTCCCCTCCGCCGACTCACACCTCGCTGGAAGCCCTGTTCCATCGTCACTGCATCGTCTTCAACCTCTCGGTCGCCGAGATCGCCGGCGACCTTCCGTCGTCACCAGCCCCTCCTCGAGCTCGCCGAGGCCATCGTAGCAACCGTTTTGAGCTCCTCTCTCTCCCCCTAACCTCGCTACTCCTCTCGCCCTCTAGCTGCGATTCCTACCTTGGCCAAATCCCGCCGCCGCTCAGGCTCGTTGCCGGAGTTGCTCCGGCGACCATTTTTTCATGCCAGCGTCTCCCAAAGGGTTTGTGGGCATGCGCATGTATAGTAGGCGTCGAGAACCGATCGTTTTGCACACCGAAGCGACGAATCCGTCGTCACCCGAACTCCGCCGCTGCCATAGCTCGTCGTCAGGCTCGATTCCGGCCACCCCATGCCCAGCCACAGCTACCAGTAGATGCGCGCGAGCGCCAGCAAGCTGCAGCAACAAACCGGGCTCGAAACGAAGCCCCGTGGGTGATTTCTGAGCCCCTCCGCCGCGACTGCCGTCGCCGGCGGCTAACCGCCGATCGTTTTGACTGGGTTTGACCCCGCTGACCAGGGAGTTTGACCTTCCCTGGGTCCCTGACATGTGGGCCCAGGCCCTGTTTAATTAGCGTTAGATTTAATTAGTGTTAATTAACTTAGTAAATTAGATGAGCCACGGACATGTGGGCCCAGCCCTGCTTACATTTTAGATAGGATTAGTTTAGCACTAATCAACTCAGTTAGCTAACTGAGTCACTGACCAGTGGGCCCCACTGGTCAGGTTTGACCTGGACGACCCCGCTGACCTGCTGACGTCACAATGACATCATGCTGACGCAGTAAATGTTTTCCGGAGTTTTAAATAAATCAGAAATCATTTATTTATTCAGAAAATGCTTTAAACTTCTAAAATTCATAGAAATTAATCTATAACTCAGAATGAAATAAATTATAGATGAAAAATGATTAGAAAAATCCAAAGAATCTGTTTACAGCATTTCCATGCATGTTTAAGCAACTTAACCTTGCTGTTCATATCAAAACATCATAATGCACTTTATAAATTCATAGTTTGAGTTTGAATTTGAATCTTTGGTTCAAATAAGCTCAAACCCTTCTGTTGTTAGATGCATTAGCCCAAACCACATCTTATTGCCATGACATGATCATGCATCATATTGTTGCATTGCATTGATTGTGTCCTTCTCTATTTGCCGGTAACCGTCCCCTCTCAGTAGACGATGTTTCCGACGACGTGATCGATGACACCGATGAAGAACTATATTATCTTCAGAAGTGCCATGCAAGCAAAACCCCCTTGTTCATTCCTATACAACCCCACTCTCTTGCTCCTGCTCTCTTTTACTGCATTAGGACAACAACGATTCATCTGTTACATGCTGCGGTAGTTGAACCCCTTTCCTCTGCATGACCTGTCATTGCCACAGTAAATAGATGAAACCCACTAGCATGAGTAGGAGTTGTTTGAGCCCTGATGTGCCTACTCATTCGTGCTTGTTTGTCATTCCTGCTATTGCTTTGAGATGTGTCAGGTCTGATTCATCGGGATGAATTGGAAAGTTGAGAACATGTCCTACTGTTGAGAGCTAAGTGTGTGAACACGATTTGGTAAAGGTATCGGTGAGAGGCCATGTGGGAGCACATGGTGGGTTGTCTCATTGAAGCCATCCTCAGGAACTGAGTTTTGTGTTTGTGATCCATGAACAGCTAATGTGACACCTGCAACTGTGTTTGGTATCCCAACTGGCATCGTCGACACCTGCAACTGTTTTGGTAGAATCTGTGAGTCACGAGGACTCAGCAATCTCACACCCGCGAGATCAAGACTATTTAAGCTTATAGGTTGGAAAAGGGTAATGAGATGCAGCTGCAGCAAACACCAAGCATATTTGGTGGCTAAATTACGCAAATGAGAGCGAGAAGAGAAGCAACACGCGGTCGAGAAACTAGAAATGACCAAGAAGTGATCCTGAAACTACTTACATTCAAGAATAACACAAGACCGTGTTCTCTTCCCGGACTCCGCCGAAAAGAGACCATCACGGCTACACACGCGGTTGATGCATTTTAATTAAGTCAAGTGTCAAGTTCTCTACAACCGGACATTAACAAATTCCCATCTACCACATAACCGCGGGCACGGCTTTCGAAAGTTTATACCCTGCAGGGTGTCCCAACTTAGCCCATCACAAGCTCTCACGGTCAACAGAGGATATTCCTTCTCTCGGGAAGACCCGATCAGTCTCGGAATCCCGGTTACAAGACATTTCGACAAGTTAAAACAAGACCAGCAAAGCCGCCCGATGTGCCGACAAATCCCGATAGGAGCTGCACATATCTCGTTCTCAGGGCACACCAGATGAGCCAGACGTCGGGTTGGCATAGACCCTG
This sequence comes from Triticum aestivum, assembly GCF_018294505.1. Classification (NCBI taxonomy): domain Eukaryota; kingdom Viridiplantae; phylum Streptophyta; class Magnoliopsida; order Poales; family Poaceae; genus Triticum; species Triticum aestivum. Next base: position 53,468,536 of record NC_057802.1, on the reverse strand, counting down.
ATTGCCCAGGGGGCACCGGACATCGCTCAGTTTGGACCAGTATTT
>NC_057802.1:53458579-53468185 GCF_018294505.1 Triticum aestivum | reverse complement strand
CTCGCGAAAACCCAAGGGAAAAAGGCTTAGGTTGTTAGGCAAATGTAAAACCAATGTTGGGCCTTGCTGGAGGAGTTTTATTCAAGGCGAACTGTCAAGGGGGTCCCATAAATCACCCAACCGTGTAAGGGACGCAACATCAAGGAACATAACACCGGTATGACGGAAACTAGGGCGGCAAGAGTGTAACAAAACACCAGGCATAAGGCCGAGCCTTCCACCCCTTTACCAAGTATATAGATGCATTAATTAAATAAGAGATAAAAATGATATCCCAAAATACCCATGTTCCAACATGGAACCAACTTCAAGTTCACCTGCAACTAGCAACGCTATAAGAGGGGCTGGGCAAAGCGGTAACATAGCCATACAACGGTTTGCTAGGAAGGGTGACAAAGGTTAGAGGTTCATGGCAATTTGGGAGGCTTGGTAAACAAGTGGTAGGTAGCGCGGCATAGCAATAGAGCGAACAACTAGCAAACAAAGATAGAAGTGATTTCGAGGGTATGGTCATCTTGCCTGCAAAGTTCTCAGCGTTGTCGAAAGCTTGATCCTCGTAAGCGTTCTCAACAGGCTCCTCATTCACGAACTCGTCTCCCGGCTCTACCCAAAGCAAGAACACAAGCAATGGAACAACAATCAAAACGGTGCAATGCTCAAGCAACATGATGCAAAACATGACATGATATGCGAGATGTGATATGCAATGCATATGCGTGCCCCGGAAGGAAAAAGGATGAACAAGGCATCAACTTGGCAAACCAAGTATGCCGTTGGAAAGATGAGATGATTTCGGTTGAAATCGATATAAAGATCACCGGATTCGGATGCACGGTTTGCAAATGGCAAGCAAAACAAGAATGACACAATTCTGCGATTAACAGCATGATGCCATCTAGAATGCATCGAGAAACTAAGCTACTGCACTCCAACATAACAACAAAGCATATAACAGTGATGTACTCAAGATGCTTGACAAAACATGAACACTGAACTACGGCTAAATCACACCATAACAGGTTCAAACAAGCATGGAAAAAGTGCAAAAGATATCAGCTTCACAACTTAATGAAAAATACTATGCCAGGAATTAACATCAGGAAGCCATGTTTAGAGCAAGAAAACAACATACTACAAGAACATATCATAGCAAAACAAGGCATGACATGAATCTACTAAATTCATAGAACAAAAGTCCTTTACTGATCATGAGCCAAAAAGGCACAGAAGATATGATGGCACCCATGTAAACATAGCAAGTTTCGTTACAGATTCAGATTTAGCAGAAAAATAGAGCATGGCATAAACAGCATCATGAAGGCAACTTTGTGAGCTCAAATCACTCACCACAAGGCCTTGCATGACAAGAAAAACATACTACTGGCAATATGACATGTTCATGTAGATAATCATAGCAAGAGCAAGTTCATAGCATGCATAGATCAACTACAACAACCTTGGCAAAATTGATTAACACGTAAACAATCTGCCAGGAACATTTTATAGCAAAAGTAGAGCAAGATTAAGACATGCTAGAGCACTCTATAATTGCAACAAGATGAATTAATGGATAGAGCATAACCATATCTACAAAACACTCTTACTTAACTACCTTCAAATATGCATGGATCTCATGGTAGCAACAAGTTTACATGGCATAAAAATAACAGCAGAACAGTCCCTGAAATCAGCAATATCATGTAGCACACTTTGCAAGCTTGACGCACTCACTATAGAGCGTATAAAAATACAAGGCTTGCACCACTGTAAAGATAACATGGAGATGAACAAAACAATGTATACATCATGCTCATAGGATGCACACACAAAATTTAAAAAAAATGACAAATCGTCAAGTTCTGTTATCAGACAACAGTTAACATCATATAGCACTCTTGTAACGATGATTAGGGTATCAAGATAGACTCAAACGAGCATGGCGCAATGGAACAAAATAAAGAGCACAACGATCTGAACATTTTGACATATTACACGCATGAAACGGAGCTACGGTTGCAGAGATATGATGCGATGAACAAAGCAATAAAATATTACAGAAAACGGGACTTAGTGGAAGTCTACCTCCGGATCTAGGGTTTGACTGGGCTACATAATGTTGCTGATTTCAGGGACTGTTCTGCTGTTATTTTTATGCCATATAAACTTGTTCCTACAGTGAGATCCATGCATATTTAGAGGTAGTTCATTGAGAGTGTTTTGTATATATGGTTATGCTCTATCCACTCATGCCTCTGGTTTCAATTATAGAGTGATCTAGCATGTCTTAATCTTGCTTTACTTTTGCTATAAAATGTTCCTGGCAGATTGTTTACATGTTATTCACTTTTGCCAAGGTTGTTGTTAGTGACCCATACATGCTATGAACTTGCTCTTGGTATAATTATCTACATAAACATGTCATCTTGCTGGTAGTATGCTTGTCTTGTCATGAAAGGCTTCGTGGTGAGTGATTCGAGCTCGCAAAGTAGCCTTCATGTTGCTGTTTATGCCATGCTCTCTAATTCTGAATCTGTAACGAAACTTGCTATGTTTACATGGGTGCCATCATATCTTCTGTGTCTTTTTGTCTCATGATCAGTAAAGGACTTTTGTTATATGCATTTAGTAGATTCATGCCATGCCTTTGTTTGCTATGATATATTCCTATAGCATATTGCTTTCGTGCTCTAAACATGGCTTCCTGATGTTAATTTCTGGAGTGTTAGTATTTTTCATGAAATCGGTGAAGCTGATATCTTTTTCACGTTTGCCATGCTTGTTTGAACCTGTTCTGATATGATTTAGCCGTAGCTCAGTGTTCATGTTTTGTTAATCATCTTGAGTACATCACTGCCATATGATTTGTTGTTATGTTGGAGTGCAGTAGCTTAGTTTCTTGTTGCATTCTATATGGCATCATGCTGTTAATCGCAGATTTGTGCCATTCTTGTTTTGCTTGCCATTTGCAAACCGTGCATCCGTTTCCGGTGATCTTTATATCGATTTCAACCGAAATCATCTCATCTTTCCAGCGGCATACTTGGTTTGACAAGTTGATGCCTTGTTCATCCTTTTTTTCGTCCGGAGCACGCATATGCACTGCATATCACATCTCGCATATCATGCCATGTTTTTGCATCATGTTGTTTGAGCATTGCACCGTTTTGATTGTTGTTCCATTGCTTGTGTTCTTGCTTTGGGTAGAGCCGGGAGACGAGTTCGTGAATGAGGAACCTGTTGAGAACGCTATCGAGGATCAAGTTTTCGACAACGCTGAGAACTTTGCACGCAAGATGACCATACCTTCGAAATCACTTCTATCTTTGCTTGCTAGTTGTTCACTCTATTGCTGCCGCACTACCTACCACTTGATTATCATGCCTCCCATATTGCCATGAACCTCTAACCTTTGTCACCCTTCCTAGCAAACCGTTGTTTGGCTATGTTACCGCTTTGCTCAGCCCCTCTTATAGCGTTGCTAGTTGCAGGTGAACTTGAAGTTGGTTCCATGTTGGAACATGGATATTTTGGGATATCACATATTACCTCTTATTTATTTTAATGCATCTATATACTTCGTAAAGGGTGGAAGGCTCGGCCTTATGCCTGGTGTTTTGTTCCACTCTTGCCGCCCTAGTTTCCATCATACCGGTGTTATGTTCCTTGATTTTTGCGCCCCTTACACGGTTGGGTGATTTATGGGACCCCCTTGATAGTTCGTCTTGAATAAAACTCCTCCAGCAAGGCCCAACCTTGGTTTTACATTTGCCTACCACCTACACCTTTCCCTTGGGTTTTCGCGAGCCCGAGGGTCATCTTTATTTAGCCCCCCCGGGCCAGTGCTCCTCTAAGTGTTGGTCCGAACCGAGTAGACTGCAGGGCCACCTCGGGGAAACTTGAGGGCTGGTTTTACTCGTAGGATGTCTCATCCGGATGTGCCCTGAGAACGAGATATGTGCAGCTCCTATCGGGATTTGTCGGCACGTTCGGGCGGCTTTGCTGGTCTTGTTTTAACTTGTCGAAATGTCTTGTAACCGGGATTCCGAGACTGATCGGGTCTTTCCGGGAGAAGGAATATCCTTCATTGACCGTGAGAGCTTATGATGGGCTAAGTTGGGACACCCCTGCAGGGTATAAACTTTCGAAAGCCGTGCCCGCGGTTATGTGGCAGAGGGGAATTTGTTAATGTCCGGTTGTAGAAAACTTGACACATGACTTAATTAAAAATGAATCAACCGCGTGTGTAGCCATGATGGTCTCTTTTCGGCGGAGTCCGGGAAGAGAACACGGTCTTGTGTTATGCCTGAACGTAAGTAGTTTCAGGATCACTTCTTGGTCATTTCTAGCTTCGCGACCGCGTGTTGCTTCTCTTCTCGCTCTCTTTTGCGCATGTTAGCCACCATATATGCTTAGTGCTTGCTGCAGCTCCACCTCATTACCCTATCCTACCTATAAGCTTAAATAGTCTTGATCTCGCGGGTGTGAGATTGCTAAGTCCCCGTGACTCATAAATTCTACCAAAACAGTTTCAGGTGCCGACGATGCCAGTGCAGGTGACACAACCGAGCTCAAGTGGGAGTTCGATGAGGAACTTGGTCGTTACTATGTTTTGTTTCCTGATGATCAGTAGTGGTGCCCAGTTGGGACGATCGGGGATCTAGCATTTGGGGTTTATCTTCTTTTCATTTGTATTCATCCATAGTCGGACTATGTGTGTAGTCTGGATGATGAATGTTTAATTCATGTATTGTGTGAAGTGGCGATTGTAAGCAAACTCTTTATCCCATTCTTGTTCATTACATGGGATTGTGTGAAGATGACCCTTCTTGCGACAAAACCTACAATGCGGTTATGCCTCCAAGTAGTGCCTCAACACGTGAGAGATATAGCCGCATCGTGGGTGTTATAATCATCGAGATAAACGAGGACGAATTCATTTGTGTAGGGGTTGAAGATGAAGTTCATCATGCGAGAGAACGTTGGAGGAGCATTGACAAGGCTGAAAGACATGACAGTGTATTCATAGGAACCGAAGCTAGTTCTGAATGCTGTCTTGGGAATATCTTGTTCACGAATGCGAATCTGATGATAACCCATACGAAGGTCAAGCTTGGAGAACACCTTTGCACCTTTAAGTTGCTCGAATAGCTCATTGATGTTGGGAAGTGGGTACTTGTTCTTGATTGTCTTCTTATTCAATGGGCGGTAATCGACCACAAGTCGGTCCGTGCCATCCTTCTTCTGGACAAAAAGAACTCCACAACCCCATGGAGATGAACTCGGTCTGATCAGACCCAGACGCTCTTGTTCATCGAGCTGTTTCTTCAATTCTTTCAGCTCCATTGGTCCAAGCTTGTATGGACGCTTGCAAACGGGTTCAGTGCCAGGCTCAAGATCGATAACGAACTCAACTGGCCGGTGAGGAGGCATACCCGGAAGCTCTTCTGGAAAGACATCTTGGTATTCACAAACGACTGGAATATGAGAGATTGCGTCTATCTCACCCTTCTCATTGAGAGAAAACAACCGAATGGTCTCATCACAAGCGGCATAGATGATCACATCGTCAGAAGAGTGTGTCAAATGAATCTCCCTGGCAGCACAATCAAGTTGAGCCTTGTGCTTAGAAAGCCAGTCCATCCCGAGAATTAGATCAATATCAGAGTCACCAAGAACAATTGGAGAAGACAAAAATTTATAGTTGCCCATCTTGATGGAAACACCTGGAACCATGGAGCTCGCGTTCATGAATTTACCCGGAGAGACAACTGATAACGGCCTAGGCAAATCTTGAAAAGTCAACTCATGCTTAGATGCAAAAGGTCTTGAAATGAAAGAATGCGATGCACCAGTATCAAATAAGACTTTAGCAGGAATATCATTAACTGAGAGATTACCCATGATCACATCAGTAGATTCCTCCGCTTGAGCTGCATTCATCATGTTCACCTTAGCGGACTTGGAATTATGCTTAACCACTGCATTTCTTGAAGATCTCACAGGAGGAGGAGGCGGAAGGCGCCTTTGGTTGAAGCACTTGTTAGCATAGTGACCTTTCTGCTGACACTTGTTGCAAGTCACCTCTGAGAGCGGACGATGATAAGGAGCATTTGGCCTTGGAGCTTGATTCTGAGACTTGTTCTGATAGCCAGGGTTGGGTGGGCGGGAAGATCCATGGCCACCTTTGTTCTTCTGCTGGTAAGGCTGACGGAACGGAGGAGGAGGAAGCCAGAATTTCTGTTGCTTAGCTGCCACTTGCGAGGAAGAAGAAGACTGAACTGCATCTCTGATTCTCTTCTTAGAAGCCTCACACTTGAGCTGGGCAGCTTCTTGTTTGAGGGCCATGTTATAGAATTGATCAAACTGAGTAGGCTCAACAAGAATGAGAGCTAACTGCAGGTCTTCTCTAAGGCCACCTCTGAATTGATAGATCATGCTCTTCTCATCCGGGATGTCTTGTTTAGCGAAGCGAGCGAGTTTCTAAAACTGGATGTTGTATTGATACACAGACATGTTGCCTTGCTTGAGATTGCGGAACTCTTCACGCTTGCTCTCAACAACACTTTGGAATGTGGTGAGCTTTAAAGTCCCGACAGAAATCAGTCCAGGTAATCACACGACCTCCTCTGGAATCTTTGTATAGTTGATACCAATCCGCAGCTTGGTCCTTGAGTTGAAACGAAGCAAACTTGACAAAGTCCTCAGGTCTGACATTGCTACATTCAAAATGCTTGTTGATGTCCACGAGCCAATCATCGGCGTCTGTGGCCTCGGCACAGTAGCTGAAAGACTTCGGCTGATTTGCCAAGAACTGGTTGAGGGTAGCGAAGTGAGGATGATTGTTAAACTGCCCTTGACCTTGATTTCCTTGGTTGCCTTGGCCTTGGGTGCGTTCTTGCAAGAGTTGCAAAAGCATCTGGGCATTGGCGTTGGTGGCTGCCATGACAGCTTGCCATGCCTCCGGAGGCGGAGGTGGAGGTGGAGGGTTCGCCTGACTCCCATCATTGCGTTGCGGATTCTGACGCCTTGGCGGAGCCATCCTGAATAGGGTGACATCCGTTAGCATCTTGAAGACATATATTCAAGCTGAATCAAAGGATCGAAATTGCAACATATAGCCTTAACATTCGAACAAGGATGAACGAATGAATTCCAAAGTAAATCATCACACTTCCATAAGTTGAGAAGCCACTTACAAAAGGTATGGAAACAACATATGACTTCGGAGCAACTCGAATACCACAACTCAAAACAAAACAAAGGATTGGCTTGCAGAATAAGCCGGAACAAACATATGATAGAGATTTCGTCCGAAGTTTTCATGGTGGGGCCCACACGGGCTCGATCGTACAGCACCATCATGTACAAGGCAGTGCACATGACATACGAAGTGTCCCCGAGTCAGCATAGCCAAGGACTCTTTACGACACAACGAGACCACTGTAAAACCAACCGTGAATGGGCGGACCACTAGACGTCGAACCCCAATCTCATATCATGCATCTGTAGGAAAGATATCCTAAGAGCTACTAGAATTCCCACCTATAAACTCCCGAAACTTTCATGTTATGCAATCTGGTGTTGGGGATATAGGGGAAGCAATATATATCTCACCCAAACTAACAATCCCTACATCCAGCTGTATCCATCCGTCAACACATAACCAAGAAAAACTCCGGAAATCGTGTACCTCAACCTTCGAAAAGCATCCGTTATACGAGTTATGGCAATACTCCCGAACTCCCGCCCCAGTACTAGGTGGCGTCGAGGTTATCTCACCAACAACTTCACAAAATAGATTTTCGATGTCGACGAAAAAAAACTCAGGTATTCCAGAACTGCAACGATAAAATTGTGACAACACCACCTCGGAGCTCAACTCCCCGGGACACTGCCACAACCCCTAATGTCAGGAGGCACCAAGAACAATGTTCTCGTCACAAAACCATCGGAACGATTCCAAGATACCCGCGTGATCCTAATTTTTTTTAGTGAAATTTGAGGAGAGAAAAGTCAAAACTTCTACTTCAGGAGGCCTCACCAGAGCGACGAAGGGACTGAGGAGTAAAAGAATCCTACTCTCCGATATATATAATCCTAAGACTCAAAACATTTTTGTTCTAGACTCAACAACGCCAGTGATTCAATCAAGCAGGGGGCTCCTAAGTTGGGGATGGCTCTGATTACCAACTTGAAACACCCACGATGCGGCTATATCTCCCATGTGTCGGGGCACGACTTAGAGGCATAACCGCATTGTAGGTTTTATCGCAAGAACGGTCATCTTCACACAATCCCATGTAATGAACAAGAATGGGATAAAGAGTTGGCTTACAATCGCCACTTCACACAATACATAAATTAAACATACATCATCCAGAGTGCACACATAGTCCGACTACGGACAAATACAAATGCAAGAACACAAGCAATGGAACAACAATCAAAACGGTGCAATGCTCAAGCAACATGATGCAAAACATGGCATGATATGCGAGATGTGATATGCAATGCATATGCGTGCTCCGGAAGGAAAAAGGATGAACAAGGCATCAACTTGGCAAACCAAGTATGCCGCTGGAAAGATGAGATGATTTCGGTTGAAATCGATATAAAGATCACCGGATTCGGATGCACGGTTTGCAAATGGCAAGCAAAACAAGAATGACACAATTCTGCGATTAACAACATGATGCCATCTAGAATGCAACGAGAAACTAAGCTACTGCACTCCAACATAACAACAAAGGATATGGCAGTGATGTACTCAAGATGCTTGACAAAACATGAACACTGAGCTACGGCTAAATCACACCAGAACAGATTCAAACAAGCATGGCAAAAGTGCAAAAGATATCAGCTTCACAGCTTTAATGAAAAATACTAACATGCCAGGAATTAACTTCAGGAAGCCATGTTTAGAGCAAGCAAACAACATACTACAAGAACATATCATAGCAAAACAAGGCATGACATGAATCTACTAAATTCATAGAACAAAAGTCCTTTACTGATCATGAGCCAAAAAGGCACAGAAGATATGATGGCACCCATGTAAACATAGCAAGTTTCGTTACAGATTCAGATTTAGCAGAAAAATAGAGCATGGCATAAACAGTATCATGAAGGCAACTTTGTGAGCTCAAATCACTCACCACAAGGCCTTGCATGACAAGACAAACATACTACTGGCAAGATGACATGTTCATGTAGATAATCATAGCAAGAGCAAGTTCATAGCATGCATGGATCAACTACAACAACCTTGGCAAAATTGATGAACACGTAAACAATCTGCCAGGAACATTTTATAGCAAAAGTAGAGCAAGATTAAGACATGCTAGAGCACTCTATAATTGCAACCATAGGAATGAATGGATAGAGCATAACCATATCTACAAAACACTCTTACTGAACTACCTTCAAATATGCATGGATCTCATGGTAGCAACAAGTTTACATGGCATAAAAATAACAGCAGAACAGTCCCTGAAATCAGCAACATCATGTAGCACACTTTGCGCGGCGGGCGGCGGAGGTCGGCGACACGGGCGGGCGGCGGAGGTCGGCGACACGGGCGCCTGCGGGCGGGACGACGACGCTCGG
>NC_057802.1:53451096-53458245 GCF_018294505.1 Triticum aestivum | reverse complement strand
CTCGGGCCCGAGCGGGCCGCGGCGGCGGTGGGTGGCGCTGGCCACGTGGCGGTTGGCGGGGCACGACGGCGTGACGCGTCCGGCTCCACCAGGACGTGTCCGGCGGTGGAGAGGGAGCAGGGCTAGGGTTTTGGATCCGGATTTGGAGGAGGGGTGCACATATTTATAGCTAGAGGGAGCTAGGAGAGTCCAAATGGGGTGTGGTTTTCGCCCACACGATCGGGATCGAATGACCAAGAGCATGGAGATGGTTTAGATGGGTTAGTGGGCTGTCTTGGAGGGGTTTTGGGCTGCAACACAAAAGAGGCCTTCGCGGTTACTCGGTTAACCGTTGGAGTATCAAGCGACCTCCAAATGGAACGAAACTTGACAGGCGGTCTACCGGTGGTGTACCAAGGCCGCTTGGCAAATCTCGGTCCATTCCGAGAATGTTTAACACCCGCTCACGAAAAGAGACAAGAGGGGACGCCGGTGCACATGGGAGTGTCGGATTGCAAAACGGACAACGGGGAAAATGCTCGGATGCATGAGTCAAACACGTATGCAAATGCGGTGCACATGATGACATGAAATGAAATGCATGACATGAACAAAATGAAAAAACGAAAAACAAAACCCAACCACGAAAGAATCTCATAATACATAGCCGAAAATGGCAAGAGTTGGAGTTACAAATAAGGGAAGTTACATCCGGGGTGTGACATACTGCCACACATTGGGCTCCGGGCACTCCAAGCTCTCTCGACTTACTAATCAACTCGATCTCTATCCAAGAGTTGCAACTAGTTTCTGGTGTTTGTAGGTTGTGTTAGTAGTCTACCAAGTGGCACCCGATACAGGTGGGCTTGGGTCAGACTAGGCACCGTGGCCGGGTATGCCAAGCGCCGCCCGTTTGGTGGGCTTGGAACCCTGCACACATCGTTTGATATGGTGAATATGTGGACTCATGTGCGCCACCTCAAAAGAGTTACTTGCAGTCATAGTTCAGGTTAGCCACTGAGTCAAAGTTGGCTTGCTGCAGTTAAACTCCACCACCCCTTTGTTGATACCGATGCATATGTAGTTAGTTCTGATGTAAATCCTGCTGGGTACATTTGTACTCACGTTTGCTTATTTTATGTTTTACAGAGAGACTTCAGTCTCACTAGTAGTTCCGCGTGGACTTCGACGTTTAGCTTGTTACCTCAGCTACGATCTTGTACCCTTGGGAGGGTCTTGTAGATAGTCCGGCTTCTCAGCCTTCTTCATTTGTAGTTGTCTGTACTCAGACAAGTTAAGCTTCCGCATGTGCTTGTTGCTTGTATGCGCTGTATGTTGGGTCATGAGACCCATGTTTGTAACACTTGGCTCCTCGGAGCCTAATGAATAAATACTTTGAGTCATAGAGTTTTGTTGTGATGCCATGTTGTAATTACACATATCGAGCATATTGTGTGTATGATTGAAATGCTTGGTATGTTTGGGATCCGACTACCTAGTTGTTTATCCTTGGTAGCCTCTCTTATGGGGAAAGGTAGTCTAGTGCTTCCACTAAGCCATGGTAGTCTGCTACAGCCCGGTTTATTGGAGTCCTGCTAGCCCAGTTACTACTGCTCCGGAACACTTAGACTGGCCGACATGTGTCTCACTTCGTTCCCGTGTCTGTCCCTTCGGGGAAATGTCACGTGGTGACTTCCGGAGTCCTGCTAGCCTGCTACAGCCCGGGTTCCCGGAGTCCTGTTAGCCCAGTTGCTACAGCCCGGATTCACACGCTTATGACCGACACGTTCGAGGCTGGGTCATGTATGCCTGTCCCCGTAAGTTAGTGCCACTTTGGGTTCACGACTAGTCATGTCGGCCCGGGTTCTCTGTCATATGGATGCTAGCGACACTATCATATACGTGAGCCAAAAGGTGCAAACGGTCCCGGGCCAGGTAAGGTGGCACCCATGGGAATACCGTGCGTGAGGCCGCAAAGTGATATGATGTGTTACATGCTAGATCGGTGTGACTTAGATTCGGGGTCCTGACATCCGCGACGCGAGGAAGATTGTACTTGGGCTTCTCCTTCTCCTCATTTTCTTTTTCCTTCGAACCCCGGCTCGAGGAGCCTCTCAACCATCTCCTCATCATTTTATTCCTCTGAAATTTTCTGAAATTTTTAGTGACTCAAAATAAAGTGAACCAAACTCAACAAAATTGATAGCAACTACTCCTGCAAGTGCCTAGAGGCTATATCATGCATCAAAACTACTTTGGACCTTATAAATTTGACATGCAAGCTCAAGAATAAGGTCACCACAACATAATTTTTTTGCAATAAATAAAGCACTAGAACAAAAACTAATTGGACCATTGGAGGAGTCACATACCGAAGAACAATCCCCCAAAGCAGTTATGTGAATGGAGCTTTGAGCAAGGAGATCGAAAATGGCAGCAAAATGAGCAAGAACACGAGTTTGAGCTATGGGATTATTTTTTCTAGAGGAAGACGAAGTGAATGGGTGCTGGAATAAGTGGAGGGGACCCACGTGGGGCCCACAAGGCAGGGGGCGCGTCAAGTGGGGTAGGGCGCGCCCTCCACCCTTGTGGACCACTAGTGAGCCCCCTGGTGTGTTCTCAGTGCCAGAAATTCTCAAATATTCTATAAAAAATCATACTAAATTTTCAGGGAATTTGGAGAACTTTTATTTTCGGGACATTTTTATTGCATGGATAATTTAGAAAACAGACAGAAAGTACTATTTTTGCTTTATTTAATCTCAATAACAGAAAGTAAAAGATTGGTACAGAGAGTTGTGCTTTCTAAATTCATCCATTTCATGCTCATCAAAAGGAATCCATTAACAAGGTTGATCAAGTCTTATTAACAAACTTCTTCTGAATGACAAGAAACCGGAGAATTTTTGAATAATACTAGGTTACCTCTACGGGGATATGCATTTCCCCCACAATAAGAATATCATATTTAGTTTTGGTAGTTGGAAGAGGGAATTCAAAGCCTCCAATAGTAATAGTTGAAAATTTTCCAATATAATTGATACTATGAACTTGAGGTTGTTTCTTTGGAAAGTGTACCGTATGCTCATTACCATTAACATGAAAAGTGACATTGCCTTTGTTGGAATCAATAACAACCCCTGCAGTATTCAACAAAGGTCTACCAAGGATAATCTGTCAGGACCCCGATTCTAAGTCACACTGATCTAGCCTGTAACACATCATATCACTTTGCGACCTCACGCACGGGGTGCCTTACCTGGCCCGGGACCGTTTGCGCCTTTTGGCTCACGTATATGATAGCGTCGCTAGCATCCATATGACAGAGAACCCAGTGTCGTGGGAACAATTCCGACAATAAGAGAGGGGTAGGATAAGGGAGCATGATCTATCGAGATGCAAATGGGTGACACGGTGGTTTTAGCGTGTTCGGGCCTCTCACAGTGGAGATAACAGCCCTATGTCTCGTGCTCCGGAGAGGCTTTGTTTTATCTGGTATGTATCCGGGGATTACAATGTATGCGAGAGAGGAGAACGGATCCCCATGTCTAAGCTGAGTGTTGAGACTAGAGAGAGATAGAGAGGTCGAAGAAAAAGCCCCTTAGTCTAGTGGTGGGGGGTGGCTTATATAGAGTGCGCCACCCCCTCACCTCCTATGTTACAAAGTGCGGCATTAATGCCATAACTCAGCCTACTACTAAGATGATGCTTCGTGTGCCTTGTCGACTGTTGGTCTTCGCATATCCGAGTGAGTCGTACGGTCGAGTGGTGAACTGTCATCCGAGTGGATGGTATGCTGCTTGGTTGAGTGGATGGTATGCTGCTTGGTCGAGTGGATAGTATGTCTGTATGAAATTTATCTGGACCCACATGTTGTGTGGACCCCATGCTTTATGCTATTTCGACCCTTCGTGGGCCTACCTGCACTGCGCTTCCCGACTGATCTGGGGTAAGTGCCCGCGAGGACCAACTTGGTGACATTTGTTCACCTCTCGGAAGAGGTTAACTCGTGATCAGAGTATGGGTGTGTCATTAAATCCGGGCAACAGGATTGACGCATGGACTGTTCTCTCGGATAGATGCCATTCTCATCCCAGGGGAACGTCAATACGAGTCGGTTCTGGATCCAAACTTGTGAGTTTCACTTTTTGAGTCCTAGAAGAAGGGTCAAAACAGGACCACGGAGGAGCGTTAAACTCACCTTATAGGATTTTTTGGGTAGTTTGACGGGAGTCTTTAGAACTTGTTTGTTTGTTGTTCATCACTCAGACTGGTCAGGCCGTACCGAGTGGAGATTACTCCAGTGGGGGCACACTGAGTGCACCCACTGGGTGTAGTCCCCGAGACCGCCGTCGACTACGGGCAGTCGGCGAGGGTCTGAGAAAACTAAAAATCTTCTTAGCTGGTATCGATCGAACTTGTTCCTCTCCGACTCAGAGGTCGAGTAGTACTTGAGGATCTGGTATTGGCCTAGCTTGTTTCTCCTCGACTCAGAAGTGAAGTAGTACTTGAGTGATTTGGAGCTGGTCTTGACCGAGCAAAAATGTTTATTTCTGAGTTCTCTTTCAGTGGGGCACGCTGAGTGCACCCACTGGGTGTAGTCCCCTAGCCTCTGTCGGACTAGATGAGTCGGGCAGAGGGTTTAAGTCTCCTGGTAAACCTCCATGCAGTCGACATGGTAAATATCTTTTAGTCTAAAATTGAGTCAATCGGATGCATCTTCAGGCGCTTGACATGGTAAGTAAGCACAGCCTGGAGCTGAATCAATCGAACTGATCTTCGTGCACTCGGTATGGAATAAATTTAGCTTGGAACTCGGTCAAGCAGCTGAATCTTCATGCTCTCGGCACGGTGAATGAATTCGGCTTTGAAATTGCCGACTGCAAAAAAAGCTGGACACTCCAGGGAGTAATCGTTCCAGTAGTACTTCTTATAACCGTTAGATTTTGCGTGAAAGGGGTATTTGTCCGAGTGGACGAGCTTCCTGACTGATCGGGGTATGTTGACTGCAAGGAAAAACTCGGTGGCACTCGTATGTCTCCCGGTGGAGATAGACTAGTGGTCTGACATGGACGTGCCATGAAACCCGAGTGGCGAGGCTTGTGTGTGGGCTGACTCTCCGGAGAGATGCCACTCATTATCCTGGGGGAACACTAGCATATGCCATCTCTGAGTCCAAGTTTGTGAAACTGACGCCTTGGAGCCTAGGATAAGGGCCAAGTGTATCCGTAGAGGACCGTCGTTTTCACCGTTTTGCAGTCCTGAAGATGACTTCAAGAAATGATTTGGGCGATCATCCAAGTGGATAGTACTACCCTTATAGATTTTCGGCAGAACGAGCATGTATGGTCAGAAAGATATTCCTGATGTGGTCAATGGGTTGATCGAATGGGCGTAACCCCTGAGGGCAGCATGGCCAACGGCTGTGCGTAGCCCCCGAGTGATGCTCGAAAGAGGTAAGCTTGCTATAGAGTGTGATATGAGGTTTGATCATATGAGTAACTTAGTCGTTCCCGTGCTGGGGGTGTAGAGGTAAAGACATGTACAACTGATGGTGACGCGTGAGGTGGCTAAGGGGCGATGATGTGTACAACCGAGTGACGACGCGCGGGGCGGTCGAGTGGTGAAGACGTGCACAACCGAGTGACGACGCGTGGAGCGGCTGAGTCATGATGTGCGAGGTGGTCGAATGAAGGACTACGTGTCCGACCAAGTGGTGATGCGCGGGGTGGCCGAGTGACGACGCTCGGCGTGGTCAAGTGGCGATGCGCGGGGCAGTCGAGTGAAAGATTGCGTGTCCAGCCAAGTGGATGAAATTGTCTTCGAAGGAGTTAGCCAGATGCTTTTGAAGCTAGTGTAGCGACGAGGTTGATGTAGTGTGGTTGCGATGTAACAAGACCGGCGTGACAACTTAGTCTGAGTAGGAATGAAGATGGCGCGCAGAGCGTCTGGGTGATTATAAAACTTGTCAAAGTGGCGGATCGAATGCACTTGTTGAAGTGAAGGATCTAACTGGTGATGAAGCACTCGACCACTCAGGATAGTGTCATTCCAAATGAGTTGCAGCCCCCGAGTGTGGCGTAGCTCTCGAGCATCCTACAGGCTTCGGCAACGGACATGTCAGAATACGGGAAATGTAGTTTTGAATGGATAATTTGCAATTCATCGAGTCGGACTCGGAGAAGCTTCCGAGTGATGCTCGAAACAGGCAAACTCGCAAAGGAGTGAAGTGTGCAGTTTGATTACAAAAGTGACTTGTCTGTCTCATGCCTAACGAGGTCTATATCATTGATACAATGAAGACGATCCCACAGAGGGGTCGGCCGGATGTGTTTGAAGTCAACAGAGCGACAAGGTCGGTGTTGTGGTGCGCTAAGACCAGTATGGTGACCGAGTCTGAGTAGCGATGAAGTTGGCGCATAGGGCCGTCGAGTGGTCGCGTAACTTGTGTATGAAAAATAGCACAAGCCAACGTAATAATTTCTCAAGAAATTAGATGTGTGCTGGAATAAATTGTGTGAATAACACCCATGGACACCCGCTGGGAGTGCAAGGGGCTTGCTAGTTAACCAGCAAGAGTCTGAAAGAGTGAAGGATCCTTTCAAACTTGTCGAAGTGAAGGATCCAACTGAACTCGTTGGAGTACTGGCTCAAATAAAACGGAAGTGTAGTGTTTTGCCTGAGTTGCAGCCCCGGAGGACCGATGCAAACTCGAAATGAAGAACACATGGTGTTCGTGAATGATGTATGTGAAAAAATGGAAGTTGGACTCGGGAGTCACATAACCAGTACTAAGCAAGTATGTGAAAATAAGAAGCCGAGCGTAGAGGTACACTCAGTGGCGTGGCCTCCGAGTGAACGTGATGTGTGAATTACGGGATACTCGGGAAGACGGAAATAACAGAATGTAAAATGACTTAACTGTCTGAAGGCGCGAGAGTGGCCGAGTGGTGATGAGGCAACGAACCGAGTGGCGACGCGTGGGTCGGTCGAGTGGTGATGAGGTGACCAACCGAGTGGCGACGCGCGGGGCGGCGGAGTGGTGATGAGGTGACCAACCGATGGCGACGTTCGGGGCGACCGAGTGGTGATGAGGTGACCAACCGATGGCGACGCATGGGGCGGCCGAGTGGTGCTGAGGTGACCAACCGATGGCGACGCGCGGGGCGG
>NC_057802.1:53449180-53451070 GCF_018294505.1 Triticum aestivum | reverse complement strand
CCAACCGAGTGGAGACGCGCGGGGCGGCCGAGTGGTGATGAGGTGACCAACCGATGGCGACGCGCGGGGCGGCCGAGTGGTGATGAGGTGACCAACCGATGGCGACGCCCGGGACGGCCGAGTGGTGATGAGGTGACCAACCGATGGCGACGCGCGGGGCGGCCGAGTGGTGATGAGGTGACCAACCGATGGCGACGCGCGGGGCGGCCGAGTGGTTATGAGGTGACCAACCGAGTGGCGACGCGCGGGGCGGCCGAGTGGTGATTGTTGGAAATATGCCCTAGAGGCAATAATAAAATGGTTATTATTGTATTTCCTTGTTCATGATAATTGTCTGTTGTTCATGCTATAATTGTATTAACTGGAAACCATAATACATGTGTGAATACATAGACCACAACATGTCCCTAGTAAGCCTCTAGTTGACTAGCTCGTTGATCAATAGATGGTTATGGTTTCCTGACCATGGACATTGGATGTCATTGATAACGGGATCACATCATTAGGAGAATGATGTGATGGACAAGACCCAATCCTAAGCATAGCACAAGATCGTGTAGTTCGTTTGCTAGAGCTTTTCTAATGTCAAGTATCATTTCCTTAGACCATGAGATTGTGCAACTCCCGGATACCGTAGGGATGCTTTGGGTGTACCAAACGTCACAACGTAACTGGGTGGCTATAAAGGTGCACTACAGGTATCTCCGAAAGTGTCTGTTGGGTTGGCACGAATCGAGACTGGGATTTGTCACTCCGTATGACGGAGAGGTATCTCTGGGCCCACTCGGTAATGCATCATCATAATGAGCTCAATGTGACTAATGAGTTAGCCACGGGATCATGCGTTACGGTACGAGTAAAGTGACTTGCCGGTAACGAGATTGAACAAGGTATTGGGATACCGACGATCGAATCTCGGGTAAGTAACGTACCGATTGACAAAGGGAATTGTATATGGGATTGATTGAATCCTCGACATCATGGTTCATCCGATGAGATCATCGTGGAACATGTGGGAGCCAACATGGGTATCCAGATCCCGCTGTTGGTTATTGACCGGAGAGTCGTCCCGGTCATGTCTGCATGTCTCCCGAACCCGTAGGGTCTACACACTTAAGGTTCGGTGACGCTAGAGTTGTAGAGATATTAGTATGCGGTTAACCGAAAGTTGTTCGGAGTCCCGGATGAGATCCCGGACGTCACGAGGAGTTCCGGAATGGTCCGGAGGTAAAGATTTATATATGGGAAGTCCTATTTTGGCCACCGGAAAATGTTCGGGATTTTTCGGTATTGTACCGGGAAGGTTCTAGAAGGTTCCGAAGTGGGGCCCACCTGCATGGGGGGACCCACATGAATTTGGGTAGTGGGGGCAAGGCCCCACACCCCTGGTCAAGGCGCACCAAGATCGCACCTTAGAAGGAATAAGATCATATCCCGAAGGGATAAGATCAAGATCCCTAAAAAGGGGGGATAACAATCGGTGGGGAAGGGAAATGATGGGATTTCTTTCCCCCACCTTTGCCAACGCCCCAATGGACTTGGAGGGCAAGAAACCAGCCCCCTCCACCCCTATATATAGTGGGGAGGCGCATGGGAGCAGCACCCCAAGCCCTGGCGCCTCCCTCCCTCCCGTGACACCTCTTCCTCCCCGCTTGCGCTTGGCGAAGCCCTGCCGGGATCCCGCTACTTCCAGCACCACGCCGTCGTGCTGCTGGATCTCCATCAACTTCTCCTCCCCCCTTGCTGGATCAAGAAGGAGGAGACGTCCCCGCTCCGTACGTGTGCTGAACGCGGAGGTGCCGTCCGTTCGGCGCTAGGATCATCGGTGATTTGGATCACGACGAGTACGACTCCATCAACCCCATTCTCTTGAACGCTTCCGCGCGCGAT
>NC_057802.1:53417704-53449170 GCF_018294505.1 Triticum aestivum | reverse complement strand
CTGAGTGGTGATGAAGTGACCAACCGATGGCGATGCGCGGGGCGGCCGAGTGGTTATGAGGTGACCAACCAATAGGCGACGCGCGGAGTAGTCGAGTGATGTAGATGTGACCCGCAGAGTGGTGACGGGCGGGGCGTCCGAGTGACGTAGACGTGTCCCGTAGAGTGGCGACGCGCGGGGCGTCCGGTTGATGTAGACACGTGCCGTGGAGTGACGATGCGCGGGGCGTCCGAGGGAAGTAGACGCGTCCCGCGGAGTGATGACTCGCGGGGCGTCTGAGTGACGGGTGGAAGAATGTCCTTGAACTTTTCTTCTGAGTGGTTGTGGATGACGTTTCCTTTGGTTTCATCTCTGTCAAGTGCCGAGGAGGGAGAGTGGAGCTACTCGGCGCTGGGGCTATGAGTCGCTCGGTACCTGTGTTCCATCGCCGAGTGCCTCCACCGCGAAGGCTGCTGCGGGGCGGCGGACACCAGAGGGAGGAGCGGCTGTGCGCGAGGGTGTGATCCACCCCGTTGCCTGCGCCGCGCCTTCATAGCAGAGGTCATTGTCGAGCGGCCGACCGGATGAAGGAGCCGCCGTGCGCGGGGCCATGGCCGACCTCTGGCGTCTGCGCTACGTCGGGGAGCCAGACCGCCGTTCCGAGTGACTGGGAATCCCGAGGCCGTTCCGGTGGATGTTTCTGCCGAGTATTTGATGCCGGAGGGAGTTGGGTCTTGTCGACGCGCGCGAACACCGCGTCCGGAGGAGCCGTATGTGGGGGTTCGATGACAGCCTCGCAGATGAAGCCAGAGACGGCGACGAGACGGATGGTGCCGGTGGCTGTACGCTGAAGTCAACCAACCGAGTATCCTACACGTTAATTGTCCAGAGTGCAGAAATCATCCCCGGGCTGGCTGGCCGAGTGAACCAGCTCGTTAGCCGGCCGAGTGAACCACTGCTGGGCAGCAATCCGGTCGCCACGCCATCAGTCGAGTGGAATAAATGGTGAGTCGGTGGGGCGACATTGTTCGTCTCAGTACCTGCAAGTTCGCAAGTACACATACACCCACAAATATTTTTTGCTGTACCAGCACTTCCCTGCAAGTTAGCAAGTATAGCCAGCATAGCCGTCGAGTTAGCAGTGAAGCAACGCACTTATGTCCGCGATAATTAGGTAACTGACGTTGTAAATCCTCATCAATTGGCCACTTAATGAGGCCATTATACCTTGACAAAGCGGAGCCAGCGGGGTTGCCTATTGGTGGGAGTTGTCCTTCCGTTTCCTTTTTTCATGCATGCAGTTAATTGATCATGGAAGTGGTCACGTTATGCATGCGCTTACCAGGGAGTTTACGAGGCCATCGGGTGAAGGTTGTGGGTCGTGGCTATTTTGTAGGTCGCCGCTGCAGCGCGCCTCCGCCGCAGAGACCGTCGCGGGTGACTGGCGCCGGAGGAAAGAGCGATGCGCGCCTGCACCGTGACGGGTCTGCGCCTCCACCGCGGAGGCCGAGAACACGAGGCGGAGTCGGTAGTCGTGCATGGGGGCTCAACGACAAGGTTGAAGACGACGATGAAGCAGACGACGCCTGTGCCTGTGCGTGACGACGATGAGGCGGACGACGCCGGCGGCCATGCGTGGAGGCTCAACGATGGCGTCGCATAGGAAGTGCAGTTGTGCCAAGGTCGAAGACGTCGATGACGCGGACGGCACCAGTGGCCGCGCACGCACTCGGCTGTACCAAGGTTGGAGACGACGATGGGGCGGACGGCGCCGGTGGCCGCGCACGCACTCGGCTGTACCGAGGATGGAGACGACGATAGGGCGGACGGCGCCGGTGGCCGTGCACGGAGGCGCAGTAAGCTGCGCTGAAGTTGGAGATGACGACGGGGCAGACGGTGCCGGTGACCGTACGCAGAGGTGCAGCCGGTTTCTTGTAGGTGCTTGGATTGATGTATGTTTTCTTCAGCGGGAATTGATATGCCATTGGTGGTTGAAAAATAGCCATCTGCATCATGGCTCGATAGACGCCATGCCCCACGGTGGGCGTCAACTGTCGTGGGAACGATTCCGACAATAAGAGAGGGGTAGGATAAGGGAGCATGATCTATCGAGATGCAAATGGGTGACACAGTGGTTTTAGCGAGTTCGGGCCTCTCACGGTGGAGATAACAGCCCTACGTCTCGTGCCCCGGAGAGGGTTTGTTTTATCTGGTATGTATCCGGGGATTACAATGTATGCGAGAGAGGAGAACGGATCCCCATGTCTAAGCTGAGTCCTGAGACTAGAGAGAGATAGAGAGGTCAAAGAAAAAGCCCCTTAGTCTAGTGGTGGGGGGTGGCTTATATAGAGTGCGCCACCCCCTCACCTCCTATGTTACAAAGTGGGGGCGTTAATGCCATAACTCAGCATACTACTAAGATGATGCTCCGTGTGCCTTGTCGACTGTTGGTCTTCGCATATCCGAGTGAATGGTACGGTCGAGTAGTGAACTGTCATCCGAGTGGATGGTATGCTGCTTGGTCGAGTGGATAGTATGTTTGTATGAAATTTATCTGGACCCAGATGTTGTGTGGACCCCATGCTTTATGATATTTCGACCCTTCGTGGGCCTACCTGTTATGTGTATCCCCAACACCCGGTCCGACATGACTAGTCGTGAACCCAAAGTGGCACTAACTTACAGGGACATGCATAATGACCCAACATCAAACGTGTCGGTCATTAGCATGTGAATCCGAGCTGTAGCAACTGGGCTAACAGGACTCCAGGAACCCGGGCTGTAGCAGGCCAGCAGGACTCCAGAAGTCACCGCGTGACATTTCCCCGAAGGGACAGACACAGGAACGAAGTGGGACACATGCCGACCAGTCTAAGTGTTCCAGAGCAGTAGTACTGGGCTAGCAGGACTCCGGTAAACCGGGCTGTAGCAGACTACCATGGATCAATGGAAGCACTAGACTACATTTCCCCATAAGAGAGGCTACCAAGGATAGACAACTAGGTTGTCGGATCCCACACATACCAAGCATTTCAATCATACACACAATATGCTCGATATGTGTAAGTACAACATGACATCACAACAAAACTCCACGAATCAAAGTATTTATTCATAAGGCTCCGAAGAGTCAGATATTACAAACAAGGGTCTCATGACCCAGCATACAGAGTATACAAGGATCAAGCGGAAGCATAAACATGTCTGAGTACAGACAACTACAAATGAAAAAGGCTGAGAAGCCTGACTATCTACAAGACCCTCCCAAGGGTACACGATCGTAGCTGAGGTAACAAGCTAAACGTCAAAGTCCACGCGGAACTACATGCAAGACTGAAGTCTCTCTGCAAAACATAAATAAGCAAACGTGAGTACAAATGTACCCAACAAGACTTACATCAGATCTAGCTACATATGCATCAGTTTCAACAAAGGGGGTGGTGGAGTTTGACTGCAACAAGCCAGCTTTGACTCAGTGGCTAACCTGAACTACGACTGCAAGTAACTCTTTTGAGGTGGCGCACACGAGTCCACATATTCACCAATCAATACACCACTATGGATCCGCGCCCGTCTCCCTACGAGAAGGCCATCCATAGCACTCACGCTTATCTTGTGAGTTTTAGAGTATCCTCTTTCACTTGTCTATGAACTGTACAGGCAACCCAGAAGTCCTTTACCGCGGACACGGCTATTCGAATAGATCATATTAACCCTGCAGGGGTGTACTTCTTCACACACGCTCTTGCCAGTTACCGCCATATACACGTCATGTATCTCGGCAACCTTCAAGCGGAAGCCTGGCGAGGGTGTCGGCCACGACCTGACTAACCACACAAGTCCCTAGTCCAAGTTTATCGCCTATTCGGGTTCCATCCGCAAGGAAATCCTGCCGGGTTGTCCTCAACGGCCCCAAACAATGTGTGCAGGGTTCCCAAGACACCAAACGGGCGACTTGGTACACTGTGCCACGTGCCTACCGCATCACAGCCCACCCCTCGGGTCAGCGCTGCGCACGACCTCCAACATACTACAAACACCAGAAACTACTTGCAACTCCTGGACAGAGGACAAGAGTGGTTAATAAGTCGAGAGAGTCAATTAAGGATCCCAATGTGTGGCAGTAGCCATTCATGGATCACAAACACAGAACTCAGTTCCTGAGGACGGCTTCAATGAGACAACCCACCATGTACTCCTACATGGCCTCTCACCGATACCTTTACCAAATCGTGTTCACACACTTAGCTCTCAATAGTAGGACATGTTCACACATTCCAATTCATCCCTGATGAATCAGACCTGACTCAACTCTAAGTAGTAGCAGGCATGACAACAAGCATGAATGAGTAGGCACATCAGGGCTCAAACAACTATGACTCATGCTAGTGGGTTTCATCTATTTACTTTGGCAATGACAAGTCATGCAGAGGAAAGGGGTTCAACTACCACAAGATGTAATAGTTGAATCGTTGTTGTCCTAATGCAGTAAAAGAGAGCAGGAGTGAGAGAGTGGGATTGTTTCAGAATGTACAAGGATTTTTTGCTTGCCTGGCACTTTTGAAGATAGTATAGTTCTTCATCAATGTCATCGGTCTCATCGTCGGGACCACGTCTACTGAGAGGGGACAAATACCAAAACAGGGAAGAACACAATCAATGCAATGCAACAATTATGATGCATGATAATGACATGGCAATAAGATGTTCATTGAGCTAATGCAACTAGCAACACAATTAAATGAAGTTGGTTTGAACCCAAGGTTCAAACTCAAACCCGACATGTGGTTATTTAAATGCTATTCATTTGATTGTCCTAAACACTATATAGAAGTTGTTCTATCATGCTTGAAAATGCCATAAACAGATTCTTTGGATTTTTCTGATCATTTTTCATATATATTTTATTTCCTTTGGAGTTATGGTTGATTTTCTATGAATTTTTGAAGTTTTGGATATTTTCTGAAATAAATAAATAATTTCTGATTTATTTTAAATCCCAGAAATAATTACTGCATCAGCATGACGTAAAAGTAATGTCAGCAGGTCAATGGGCTAGTGTAGGTCAAACCTGACCAGTGGGGCCCACTGGTCAGTGACTCATCGAACTAATCCTACTTATTAGTGCTAACTTAAACCTAACTAAAAGTGTCAGCAAGGGTGGCCCACATGTCAGTGACACATGGGAAGGTCATTAGTGCTAAGCACCCCGGGATTAGGCCGGCGACTAATCGCCAGCGAGGCCAGAGGCGATGGTGGTGCTCGGGATTGCGCTATGAGGCACGGTTCGAGCCGCAACTGGGCGCGTTGGAGAGCCCTGGCCAGCGCGCGTCGAATGGTGGTTGTGGTCGGGCCTGTGTTGGCCGGAGTCGACGGCGGGGAGGTCGGATGCCGCAGCCGGAGCTCGGGCGTCAGCGCAGGCAGTGCTGTGGTGCGCAAACATGCGAGCTGTGGCGCTAGCGGGGGCCTACGCGATGCGGTGAGCATGTTGGATGCACGCCCGGGACCAAATGGTCACTGGAGCGTCATCGGCGACGAGCACAGGCGGTGGCGACTTCGGTCGCAGGCGAGATGGAGGCTACAGTGTGAAAACGAGACGGAGGAGAGGGGGGTTAGGGTGAGGAGCTCACGGCAGTTGCAACACGCGTCTCAACGGGCTCAGGGAAGGCTGGAGCTGGGCGGGGCATCGAGGCGGATCTCCGACGATCGAGGAGGGAGGAGATGTTGGGGACGGAGATTCTAGGCTTCCGGCACCGCTTGGCTCGGTGCAGAAGGCGTAGGCGATGGAGGCGAAGCTTGTGGGCATGCTGGAGAGGCGAGGCGGTGGCCATGGATACGGCAACGACGACGAGCGGCGACGGTCGCGCTCGGGTGGCAGTGCGCGAGAGAAACCGAGGAGGGGAGAGAGTGCAGCGAGTGAGGGGGGAAGGGGAGAGAGCCAGAGAGGTGGTGGCATCTCCAGGGGGGTCTGGGCGCAGACAAGCAGCCTGGAGGTGGCCGGCGTGTGGCCATGCGCGGCGGGCACACGCTCTCGCCTACTGGCGCGAGGAGGAAGGCGACAGGCGGGGAGTTGGGCTGGGCCAGCCAGCTGGGCCCCCAGGTAAGGCCAGGTAACTCTCTCTCTCTCTCTCTACTTTATGTTTTCTATTTATCTAAAACTGTTTTGGCTTTAGTAAAAATACTAAAGCATTTTGTAAAATCATGAAATAATTTGTGGACACTCCCTGGATTAACCCAGTGGCCCACATTTAGTTTCAGAATTATTTGAGCAACTTAAATATTTATAGTAATTAAATGCTCATATTCAAAAACATAATAATTTAAACCAAAAATCGAGAGATGACCTAGAAATATGCCCATCATTTTTGGCAGAGGTTTTCTTTTATCAGAAATCGTGAACATTTTCAAAGGGCGTTTTGGGTTCATCGAAGATTATTTTAGGTTGAACCTATTTGAATTTCATTTAGTGCTAGGGTTTAACAGTCCCCAATTCAATTTTCCTTTTAAATTAAACATGATGTATGATGAGCAACCAAAGTCAAACAAGGGCTGACCTAGGGCTGTGACAACTCACCCCCACTAAACAAGAATCTCGTCCTGAGATTCAAGATGTGAGGTAAGAAGACAAATGGGACATGGAGCTGGCACAAACTTCAAAATCCATTGCATTCTTGAAGATGTTGATTCGTTGCATCATATTGATCTTGAGGTCTTTGCCTTCGAGATCTTTGTCCAACATGATGATGACAGAAAGAAACTCTATAGGAATCAATCTTCTTAAAGATCGAGCAACTCACGATCAACTCACGGAATGCGACGTTGAACATCTCTTGAGCTGAGACACAAAACTCACATCAGGGTGATGGAAAAGCAGACGACAAAGATTCAAGTTGGTAGGCAACAATTCCACGCTCGAGTAAGATGGTGCAAGGTTTCAAAGTAGCGAGGAGATAATTTCCATGATCTCATAACAGGGCACCTTCGAGGAGGTGACTCATAAAATTATCCCCTTAAGTGGAAAAAAGAATTACTTTTGATACAGAGATCATTGAAATTCTCTAAACCAGCCTAAGGAAATTCACAAACGACCGTTTGAAGGAGTTCGAAGAAATGACATACTCAAACCGGAAAGGAACTATGGTTATAGAACAACTCGGCAAATGAAAGGCACATTCCAATTGGTACCGAGGATATAACCTAGTGCCTGAGAGTGCCCTCAAGTACTTGATCATTTCCATACTCATCAAGGTCTTACCAACATCCGTGTTGGGGATCCTGGCAACACACCATACTACCATGATGAATAGTGATGGACAATGCAGATGCAGAGGAAGACAACACTTCCTCAGATTTCACCTTAGCGAGGCCAAGGGAATGAAATCTAGATGATCGACAAAGAGACATTTAGCACTCCACTTCTGTCGTGGAATTGTCACGGCAGATGTCCTCGAGCCAGGACTTAGTCGTGGAGCCATCGCTACTAGGAAGCTTGAAGAGGTTAAGTGGGACAAGGAACACGAGGTTTTATACTGGTTCGGCCCCTTACGGTGAAGGTAAAAGCCTACGTCCAGTTTGCGGTGGTACTGATTAGGGTTTCGATGACCAGGGAGCTTAACTGCTATGCCTGGCTCTCGACGAGATTGTTCTTGTCCCTAAACCGCTGCCGGGTTGTCCCTTTATATAGGGAGGCTGACGCCCTGCAGCTCTCAGAGTCCCGGCCGGCTCATAAGAGTGTCCGGCTCGGACTCTTAACTATTCTTGCCTTACACTACAAGTTCTACCATAATAATGATTGTAACTACGGGCCTTAAGCCAT
This sequence comes from Triticum aestivum, assembly GCF_018294505.1. Lineage (NCBI taxonomy): Eukaryota > Viridiplantae > Streptophyta > Magnoliopsida > Poales > Poaceae > Triticum > Triticum aestivum. The sequence goes on along the minus strand of NC_057802.1, from coordinate 53,441,375 downwards.
ATCCGGGTCTTAAGCCCATCTTCGGCCCACCGTCTTTAAGCTTGGCGTCGGGCTTCTGGCAATGACCATTAGAGTAACCCGGCCCCTCCTGGCGGGTGACTCTAAGGTCTATATCCTCAACATTAGGCCCCAGATTGATTTGAGCCGGCTCACGTCAATCTTCAATCCTTTCGACAGAAAATCGCCGGCTTACAATTGTGTGAAGGCCATAACCCGGCGTGACGTCATCCTCTGGACTCCGGATAATCCGCCGTGACGTCATCTTCCATTAAGCCCGTTTTTTACTCTGCCAGATCCGCAACGGATCTTTACCTTTACTGTCATCCCGAAAATTGAGGCGTTTCGTGGGGAGATAACCGCGCCGTGGTCTCCTTGATTCTCGCGCCCACTTATGAGCTCACCCTTATAAATAGGCCGGCCCGACGGGCCTTCAGTCACGCTTCTTCCTCCTCGCGCCACTGTTCCTCTGCTCGAGCTCGAACTCCGCCGCCGCCGCCGCACCCCCGGTCTTCATCAACCTTGGCCGCTTCATCACCCTGACTTGGTCCAGACAAACGACGGCAATCTCCGCATCTCTCCTGCACCAGTAAGTCCTCGATACTCCATTGGGCTGATCCACATTAGGGTTCCGTAGTTCATCCTCTGTTCTTCGTAGTTTGTTGCGGCCCTTGGTGGATTTGGTTTTTACTGCCCTTTTTTGATCTTAGCTCTGGATAGAATCACTGCGGTAGATGTTTAAGACCCATTTCACATGCAAATAGCCCTCTTTTCACTGCATAAGAGCCTTGTTCGAGCTCAAGAACTTCCTCGCGTCTGTTTCTAGGTCTAGAAACTTTTCTTTTGCCCGACCATTTTGATCCAAAATAGTTACTGCAATGTGCGAAACCTGTTTTACCACACTTAGTAAAAAACTGCAATCATTGAATCACGGCGGTTTACATTTCCGGTTTAAAGAAACCACACGCCGTAGAACCTTCCGGTTTAAAGAAAACCATGCTCCGTAGAACCCTCCGGCTTAAAGAAAATTATGCGCCATAAAATTTTCCGGCTCAGCTGTGATAAGGCCGTAGACAATCAAATTACTCTTAATACCTCTGCAGCTTAAATAACCCGCTGTACTTAGGTATATACCATTAGTCCCCTTCACAAGCCGCCACCTTGACTTTGAACTGTAGATTTCCTCCGGCTTATAATTAATCCGGACGTTTTCCTTTTGTCATAGACTGCCGACTTTCACCATGGCTCCCAAAGCTCCCAAAGCCTCCATCACTTGCAACTGGATGAGGTCCAATGTCACCAATGAGACACTAGCAGATTTTGTTAAGTCTGGATATCTGCCCAAAAAGGATGTCATGTCCTACCGTGCCCCTGACCCGTCAGAAGAGAGACCACAGCCAAAGGACGGGGAGGTAGTGATTTTTGCGGATCATATGAGCCGGGGCTTCGCACCGCCCGGCTCAAAGTTTTTTAGAGATGTTCTAAACTTCTTCGACCTGCGGCCTGAGGACATAGGACCCAACTCAGTGTCCAACATCTGCAACTTCCAAGTATTCTGCGAGGTTTACCTTGGAGAAGAACCTAGTCTGCTGCTCTTCAGAGACCTTTTTTACTTGAACCGTCAGAATGAGTGCGCCAATGGGCCAAGTCTGGAGTTAGGTGGCATCTCCATCCAACGGCGTAGGGACTGCCTTTTCCCTTACGCAGAGCCGCCCAGCCACCCCAAGGATTGGAATCTGACGTGGTTTTACTGCCAAGACACGTCGCCGGCTGATGAGAGCCCGTTGCCCGGCTTTCGCCCCTCGCGCCTGGAACCGACTCACCCACTGTCAGACAAGCTGACTCAAGCGGAGCGCCAACCTCTGCTCCCCACCATCAACAAGATCAAGGCTCTCCTAGGCAATGGTCTGAATGGAATCGGTCTGGTCCGGGTCTGGATTTCCTGGCGGGTGATCCCATTATGCCGTCGCCCCGGCTTAATGTGCGAGTACACAGGACGAAAGGATGACCCCCAGAGACACAGCCGCAATGATCTTCCAGAAGATGTTGCAGAGGAGATGACCAAGGCTCTCTTGAACGAGAGCCTGGCAGACTGCGGAAGGACCGGGCTAGCCCCCTTCTGCAAGACCAACCCAGCCCCAGCGGTAAGCCGCTACTTTAAACATATTGTCTTTGACCATAGATAACCTTCGTCTGGATGTTCAAGAAATCATCATTATATTTTTCAGGCTGACGACAAGTTCTAGCGGGTCAAGTATGACCATGACGCGGCCAAGAAGGCCAGAAAGGCGAAGAAAGCCGCCAAGAAAGCCACCCCTCGTAAGAAGGGAAGTAGGCCCACTGCTTCGGAGCTGTTGCAGCTAAGTGACAGCTCCGAGTCTGAGGTAATTCTTAGACTTGTAAGCTCTTGTTATACTTGTTGTTTTAGCCCTGTCCGTCTTATCAATGTTGTTTATGAGCAGGAGGACACCGGAGCCAGTAACCCGGTGATTGAAGAGGTAACAATACTTTCCTCCGACTCGGAGCCCTTGCCACGGCTGCAAACCCGAAGAGTAACCCGGAAAGTAAGCTTTTCCCATCCTTTAGCTTACCAAGATCCTCAATTTATTTTGAAGCGACAGGTTCATGAGAGCCGGCGGCATACCCGGACCAACAAGGACACTGACCTCTCCTCCGGGTTACCTGATGCATCAAGGAAACGCCGGACCGAGGTGATCGCAAAATTGTACCCTTTTCATCCTTCTGTGGGTGTTATACGCCAACCGCTTAATTCTTCTGACTCAAATTATCAGGAGACTTCCCCTTCTTCCGGTGACTCTATGCAGTCGAACCTGCTGGCTTTCAAGGCCGTGCCCGGGTAATGGTAACCATCTCATGTTGTTCTGATCTTTACTCATACTCTTTGTACTAACCATTGTTGTTTTTTCAGTGCCCAGGCAAAGCTCACCAAGAGGGCGCAGAAAACCAAGTCGGCCGGAGAGCCGGATTTGCCTGAACCGGAGGTGACGGTTCAAGAACCGCCAGCTGCCTCCGCCCCCGAAGCCACCGCTCCAATCGACAAGGCACCTGTAGAAGCTTCTGCTGACCCGAAGGCCTCCGGCTCGGCTCAGCCAACGAATGACCCGGACGTGGAAATCACCCGGACGGAATTTGTTGAGCCGGGGAGGCCTACGGCACTGGCCAAGTGCTCTGCCAAGGGGGAATTACTGCAGCCCCGCCGGGTCAGTCTGGATCTAACTGACTATGCCAACCTGAGCATCGGAGAGCTCGTCTCCGGCTACGTCAGCCAAGTGCACAAGAGCCGGGATGCAGAGGTTGCCATGGTGACCCAGATCCAGCAGAAATCTGAGGTATTATCCTTCTGTCCTCTTACTTACTGCATAGTTACCTTTACTATGCTAGCCCCCAAGTCGATGACTTATGATTGAATGTGTTGTAGACTTAGATTCCGACTTGCTTCCATAAACCGGTAATCTGTAGATAGGAACAGTCGATACACATTAGCCCCCAAGTGCCAAGTGTCTTTGCCTGGAAAACTCTTGGGACTTATCGTTCGGCTTACTCGCATGAACCGGAAAGTTGTAAATAGAAACGTTGAACATGCATTAGCCCCCAAGTGCCAAGTGTCTTTGGCTGGAAAACGCTTGGGACTTTAAATTTGTATAGTAACTGTTCATGCCATAACCCGGACATTTATACAGGCTGCCGGCAAGAAGCTTGAGGCTGACCTCGCTGATCACAAGAACTGGCTGAAGATGCAAGAGATGGAGACCCTTAAGGCAAATGCCAAGTTCGTGTCCAGCATCGCCTCACAAGAGAAGCTGAAGACAGAGTTTGACGCTGAACGAAAAGCGTGGGCCGAAGAAAAGGCCGCATTGGTGAACCGGGCTGAACAGGCAGAGAAGGCTCTCTCCGAGAAGACCACCGAGCTCTCCGGCCTAAAGCGCCAAGTGTCCCAAATGGTTGCTGCAATCTTCGGTAAGTCCTCCGCCGGCTTTTATCAAGTTTAGAATGTTTATATCTCATAATTTCATCCTTGTCGGCGGCTTATCTGACCTTGTTAAACAGGTCCTAGAAGTGCCAACCTGAATCAGAGTGCGGTGACCAAGCTGAAGGCCGTATACACCCTGGTGGAGCAACTCTACACCGGGTCACAACGTGCCTTGGCTGTGGTGGCCCTCTCCAACGAGGTGCCGACTCACCTGGCGGAAGTCCTTCGCCGGCTCGCTGTTCTTCCTCAACGGATCCAAGAGCTGCGACGGGCCTCTGCGAGATCCGGAGCGATCGCCGCACTGAGCCGGGCCAAGGCTTTCCTGCCGGAGCTAGACCCGACAGACATCGCCCTCGGCTATCCAAGTCTGAAGGAAGATGGCACGGCTTTCGACCAAAAAGACTTCGCCGCCTGCGTGAAGATCGTGCGCCCGGTGGCAACTCTTATTGGAAACGACACGGATCTGACCAAGTACCAGCCGGGTTACAACGCAGAAAATCAGAGGATTCCAACCCCCCCGCTATGAAGCTCTGAGTTTAATTCCGCCGGCTCGTCAGCACACCTTTGCCCCGGAGATTGACCCGGCCGGGTTAATTGACGAGGAAGCCCAATTCGAGGCACTGAGCAGCATCGACTAGAAGTCGTCGACCTTCCAGACCTTGGGGACAGCCGGAGGAGAAGAAAGGAATGAGCCGGAGACCTCCACCCAGCAAGCATCTTAGCTTCTGCAGCCGGCTTACCAAACAATGTTCCACCCTTTTGGACTCAATGAGTCTTTGTAATAGAGTAGGACCAATACTTTTATCCTTGTCGTGCCATCGTGCATGCCTTGAATGTTAAAGTCTGAAGAAGTTGCCTCTTGATATTTCTCCGGGTCATTCATCTCCTTAGTCTCAAATAATTGCTTTGAACTATCCTGCATAAAAGGACAAATCGCAAGTCTCCAGGCGGCTTACCGCGCTGAGAATCATCGGTTTTAGATATATAACCCGAATATGAATCAAAAAAGATTGACCCTTACTTATGTCCTTAATGTAGCCGTGATAACACACTTAGCGGCCTGCCAGCATTTTTCCGGTTTAGATAACCCGGGTCATAAGGTTGGTACCTTAACTCCGGTGTGCCTGTCTTAATGACACCCATTGTGTTCAACCAACCCTGGAAATCAAAATTTAAACCGGCCAAGCGAGACCCGGCTGTACACACTTTGACATAATCAGAGAAAACTTGTGATAAAGCGGAAGAACTTAGGGGCTTCTGGTTCGAATACGACCAGAGACCCGGCCCAAAGGGGTTAAGCTAAGATTCGGATGCGATCATATAGCCCCCAGTGGGTGTGGCGATGCCAATCAAGAGGGTACCGACAGCTATGTTCTCTTTGGTTCGAATACGACCCATGTTTGAACAGGAAGCCCCCAAGTGATTTTTAAAAATTGTTTAACGACGCTGATTCGAATATGATCCACGTCGGTTCTCAAAGGGGTTAAACTATGATTCAAATATGATCAGAGAAAACCTCCCAATGAGCTCAGCACTTTGCCAATCAAATGGGTATCGACAGCTATGTTCTCTTTGGTTCGAATACGACCCATGTTTGAACAGGAAGCCCCCAAGTGACCTTATTACATGCGGCTAGATTCGAATACGATCATAAGCCGGATCCTCCTTCAAGTTACCATGTGCACATTTGGAGGAGAAAAAAGGACAGATGTCCTGCTTTATTGCTTATCATAATATATACATGGCTGAGAGAAATATGTACGTTATGAGAGCCCGTGGCTCAAGTGTAGTAAGGCCGAAGCTGAGCTATGTTCCACGGCCGACGGGTCTCTTCCTCCGACTTACTTGAATCTTTGTGCTCCCGAATGTCAATGAGGTAATACGACCCGTTGTGCAAGTTCTTGCTGACCACAAAGGGCCCTTCCCAAGGCGGGGATAGCTTGTGCGCATCAGTTTGATCTTGGATGAGCCGGAGCACGAGATCCCCTTCCTGGAAGACCCAGGATTTAACCCGGCGGCTATGATAACGGCGCAGGTCTTGTTGGTAAATCGCTGAACGGGCTGCTGCCACATCACGCTGTTCGTCCAACAAGTCAAGAGCATCTTGGCGCGCCTGTTCATTATCCGCCTCAACGTAAGCCGCCACTCGAGGTGAGTCATGACGGATGTCACTGGGGAGGACTGCTTCTGCCCCATAAACCATGAAGAAAGGTGTAAAACCTGTAGACCTGTTAGGAGTAGTGTTGATGCTCCATAACACGGAGGGCAACTCCTCCACCCAACAACCCGGCGTCCGTTGCAAAGGGACCAAAAGCCGGGGCTTGATGCCCTTCAGAATCTCCTGATTAGCTCTCTCAGCTTGACCATTGGATTGAGGATGAGCCACTAAGGAAACATCAAGTCGGATATGCTCTCGTTGACAGAACTCTTCCATGGCGCCTTTGGAGAGGTTGGTGCCATTGTCAGTGATGATGCTGTGCGGGAAACCAAAGCGAAAGATCACCTTTTTCATAAACTGAACCGCCGTGGCTGCATCGCACTTGCTAACTGGCTCCGCTTCAACCCACTTGGTAAACTTGTCAACTGCCACCAAAAGGTGGGTCTTCTTATCCTTGGACCTTTTGAAAGGCCCAACCATATCAAGTCCCCAGACCGCAAAGGGCCAAGTAATTGGGATCATCCTCAGCTCTTGAGCCGGTACATGAGCCCGTCACGAGAACCTCTGGCAACCATCACACTTACTGACCAAGTCCTCTGCATCAGCATGAGCTGTCAACCAATAAAAACCATGACGAAAAGCCTTAGCTACAAGAGACTTTGAGCCAGCGTGATGGCCACAATCCCCTTCATGGATCTCACGCAAGATTTCTTGACCTTCCTCAGGGGAAACACAACGCTGAAACGCTCCCGTCACACTGCGGTGATGCAACTCCCCATTGATAACAATCATTGACTTAGCCCGCCGGGTTATTTGCCTGGCCAAAGTTTCATCCTCAGGCAACTCGCCCCGGGTCATGTAAGCCAGATACGGCATTGTCCAGTCTGTTGTGATATGGAGAGCCGCCACCAGTCGTGCCTCTGGGTCAGGGACAGCCACGTCTTCCTCTGTAGGCAACTTAACAGAAGGGCTATATAGGACGTCCAGAAAAGTGTTAGGCGGCACCGGTTTTCGCTGAGAGCCCAGCCGGCTTAAGGCATCTGCCGCCTCATTCTTCCTGCGATCAATGTGTTCCACTTGGTAACCCTGAAAGTGCCCAACAATGGCATCAACTTCTCGGCGATAAGCCTCCATGAGAGGGTCCTTGGAATCCCACTTCCCTGATACTTGTTGAGCCACCAAGTCTGAGTCGCCGAAGCATCTTACCCGGCTTAAGCTCATCTCTTTAGCCAGCCGAAGACCATGGAGCAAGGCCTCGTACTCGGCCGCGTTGTTAGTGCAAGGAAACACAACTGTAGCACATAATGGAATTTGTCACCTTTAGGGGAAGCCAACACGACTCCAGCCCCCGAGCCCTCCAACTGCCTAGACCCATCAAAGTGAATAGTCCAATATGTGTTATCCGGCTTCTGCTCGGGCGCTTGTGACTCTGTCCAGTCATTGATGAAATCCACCAAGGCCTGAGATTTAACAGCAGTGCGTGGCACGTATTTGAGACCATGAGGTCCAAGCTCTATAGCCCACTTAGCCACTCTCCCTGTGGCCTCTCTGTTTTGAATGATATCGCCAAGAGGGGCAGAACTGACCACAGTGATGGGATGACCCTGAAAATAATGCTTAAGTTTCCGGCTCGCCATGAACACACCATACACAAGCTTCTGCCAATGAGGATACTGCTGCTTGGACTCAATGAGCACTTCGCTGACATAATAAACCGGCCGCTGAACCGGATGCTCCTTGCCCTCCTCCTTGTGCTCCACCACCATGGCCACACTAACGGCTCGTGTGTTTGCCGCCACATATAATAATAAGGGCTCCTTATCAACCAGAGCAGCAAGGACTGGAGGCTCTGCCAGCTGTTTCTTCAAATCCTCAAAGGCAGTATTAGCTGCATCATTCCAGACAAAGCTATCAGTTTTCTTCATCAACTGGTATAATGGCATGGCCTTCTCACCCAAACGGCTTATAAACCGGCTTAAAGCAGCGATGCGACCCGCCAAGTGCTGAACATCATTTACACACGCCGGCTTAGCCAGGGAGGTGATGGCCTTGATCTTCTCTAGGTTAGCTTCAATGCCTCTGTCAGAAACCAAAAAAACCCAAGAGTTTGCCTGCAGGAACACCAAAGACACACTTTGCCGGGTTAAGCATCATCTTGTAGACCCGGAGATTATCAAAGGTTTCTCTCAAATCATCTATCAGGGTTTCCTCCTTTATGGACTTAACCACAATATCATCCACATAAGCATGAACATTGCGCCCAATCTGTTTATGAAGGCAATTCTGCACGCAACGCTGATAAGTCTCCTGTGCACACTTGAGTCCAAAGGGCATGGACACATAGCAGAAGGTTCCAAATGGAGTGATGAACGCCGTCTTCTCTTGGTCCTTAACTGCCATCTTAATCTGATGATATCCGGAATAAGCGTCCAAGAAACTTAAGCGTGCACAACCCGCCGTAGCATCAATAATTTGATCAATACGGGGGAGGGCAAAAGGATCAGCCGGACACGCCTTGTTTAAGTCCGTGTAATCCACACACATCCGCCAGGTGCCGTTCTTCTTAAGTACAAGCACCGGGTTAGCTAACCATTCTGGGTGAAAGACTTCAACAATAAACCCGGCCGCCAAGAGCTGGGCCACCTCTTCACCGATAGCTTTCCGCCTCTCTTTATTAAACCGCCGAAGGAACTGCCTGACCGGCTTAAATTTCGGATCAACATTGAGAGTGTGCTCAGCGAGTTCTCTAGGTACACCTGGCATGTCAGAAGGTTTCCATGCGAAGATGTCCCTATTCTCACGGATGAACTCGATGAGCTCGCTTTCCTATTTCAGATCCAGATTGGCACTGATGCTAAACTGCTGAGATGAATCTCCTGGAACAAAATCAACAAGCTTAGTTTCATCAGCCGACTTAAATTTCATCGCCGGCTCATTCTCCGTAGTCGGCTTTTTCAGAGAGGTCATATATGTTGGGTCAACATTGTCTTTATAAAACTTCAACTCCTCTGTTGCACAAACAGATTCTGCATAAGCCGCATCACCTTCTTCACACTCCAGAGCCACTTTCCGGCTGCCATGAACCGTAATGGTCCCATTGTGACCCGCCATCTTGAGCTGTAAGTACACATAACACGGCCGTGCCATGAACTTGGCGTAAGCCGGCCGTCCAAATATAGCATGATACGGACTTCTTATCTTGACCACCTCAAAGGTCAATTTCTCCACCCTGTAGTTGTTCTATACTCCGAAGGCCACTTCCAACTCAATCTTGCCGACTGGATAAGCCGACTTACCAGGTACCACTCCGTGGAAAATAGTGTTGGACTGGCTGAGGTTCTTATCCACCAACCCCATACGACGGAATGTCTCATAATAGAGGATGTTGATGCTGCTGTCTCCATCCATGAGCACCTTGGTGAACTTATATCCTCCCACCTGAGGAGCCACTACTAAGGCCAAGTGACCCGGATTATCCACCCGGGGAGGGTGATCTTCCCTACTCCACACTATGTCACGACCGGTTTTTCAATAAAATAATTATTGAGAAACCAATCCCTGTTACGGACCAGCGAGGAAGAATTCCTTCTCACTGATAGACAATATCTTGGTCACAGAAGAAAATACCAGGAGTACTAAATATAATACAAGGTTGAGCAGAGACTGCCCAACAATTTATTACATGCACGCCGATAAAACAAGACGGCGGATGGGGTGGCAAACTACTAACTCACGATAATAACGGTGGTGGAGATATCACCGCGAAGCGAGTGATATGATTCCAGAAGACTACAGCTCTTCGAGCGTCGGAGTGAGACTCGAGAAGACTTATTGCGGGTGGCGGAAGCGAAAACAAAACAAGTGACCAAAATCTGGGATCGTGCAGGACCGACTGGGACTCCTCTAGGCATCGGACGCGCTATCAAACTCTTCATCCAAGAGATCGCCTTCGTCAACATCTGGCCAAATCAACAAGCCAGGTGAGTACTATGAAAGTACTCGCAAGACAGTTCGGACATAAGATATAACAAATGCGAACATGAAGCACATGAATAAGTTAACCAGTACGATTCAGACATAGAGGTAGTAAATGATGGGTGCCAAGCGAGGGTCTGAATGACGCCTCGAGCGGAAACTGCAGAATAGTAATACTGGTGCCAAGCGAGTGTCTGAAAGACTCCTCGAGCGGAAAATGCGGAATAATAATACTGGTGCCAAACGAGTGTCTGAAAGACTCCTCAAGCGGAAAATGCGGAATAATAATACTGGTGCCAAACGAGTGTCTGAAAGACTCCTCGAGCGGAAAATGCGGAATAATAATACTGGTGCCAAACGAGTGTCTGAAAGACTCCTCGAGCGGAAAATGCGGAATAATAATGCCACAGTCGGGCGTCGAGGCGACACCACATAAAGGGCTTATAACAGAAAATAAGGACGGTGCATGCCACAGTCGGACGTCTGAGCGACGTCACATAAAGGGCTTATATTTAAAGTAAGAAACAAAAACATGCCACAGTCGGACGTCTGCGCGACGTCACATAAAGGGCTTATATTTAAAGTAAGAAACAAAAACATGCCACAGCCGGACGTCTGCGCGACGTCACATAAAGGTCTTATATCACAGCTCAATAATACAATAGTTTGGGAACATAATTTATCACGAGCATGAAACAAATATAGGGTTAGTCCATCCACAGGAATAACAATAAAACTGAATTTACCACTTGAGCTGGTTCACCGGGGATGGGTTTTCCACGCGGATAGATATGGATATAAAGTTTTCATTACTTGATCATGGACACGATGATTTGGAAGGGATTGACTCTGCAGAGTTTGTACTTAACCACAGCCAACGGATTTCAGTAGTCACGGGGACTAGTTCCGTCTACGGTGTTTTGGAAGAAACACGTCTAACCAGTACACACCCAATTTAACCATCCGAAGCCAGGGATCACCCTCAGCATCGTTCAAGAAAAACCTTGAGACAGGGAGGCTACAACCTCGCGTAGCATGGGATCAAATTTCTATACGCGCGCTATAAGGGGGTGCCCCCCCTCTCGGTCCCAACCGGAAACACCCATGCCCCCTGACCGGATGACTGGCTTTAATCCTGGGCCAAGGTACCATCATCCCGGCCTCTCTGTTTGGTGTGTACACGGAAAGAGGTTACCAACTTACTAAACCGCATCCCTGGCAATGAGACATGTGGTAGCACGGAAAGGGGAAAGAACGGTAACGCGGCTCCAACCACGTTAACGTCAGAGAAAGTTGGATGACGCAAGGCTGGCATGCTACAACAGTACCACCTTGCTGCCCTTCATGTCACCACATGATTTGGCCATCTCTCATTAGAGATCATCGCAACTTTGGAACATGCAAAAAGAAGGAAGAACGATAACGTGGCTCCAACCACGTTAACGTCGGAGAAAGTCAGATGACGCAAGGCTGGTATGCTACAACAGTACCACCTTGCTGCCCTTCATGTCACCACATGATTAGGCCATCTCTCATCAGAGATCATCACGACTTTGGAACAACCGGGTAGTTGCCTTACAAGCAACGGGGTATTTACCGACACTCATATGTCACGCACAAACTTTCACGCAAACATGCAAAACACCTGTCATATCAAATGTTCAAAACATGCTTGCCTGGTTCGGAGAAGTCGGAGTCTAGCTCGGCGAAGTTCGCGGCTCCGTCACCTCTCCCGGAACCTACGACAATCACGAAACGGATACTACCGTGAAAACCAACACATGCACAGAAAATTTGCCAAATATTTTTCAAATAAATCCCATAAAAAACTAGACAAAATTTTAAGAATGTCAGAAAAAGAATCACTCAAAAATACCTTTTTATTAAAAAGTTATAAAGGTTTCTGTCCAGGGACTTATCTGTAATGAAACAGAAAAGTTCCAGGGTTTTAACTGAGAAAACAGAAAATGGTTCGTTTGGAAATGCGCAAGCGCAAGAGAGAAAGCGTATTTTGCCCGAAGGCGCCAACAGAAAACGGTTCACGAATAAAAGAACAGAGGCTGACACGCGGGGTCCACATGTCAGGTTTGAAAGCTCGCCGGCGCCCGAAGACTGCGGTGGACGCCGGCGTCGAACCACGGCGAGTTAGGAGAAACGGAGGGTACCAAGAGCTTCAGCGTCTTCTTCCGCGTCGGTGGGTGGTGGACTCGTCCAACGGGGAGCACCACGTCGACGGCGACACTTTCTCCGGCGGACGGCGGTTCGGGTGAGGATGGGGAACTCCGGTGGAGGGCTGCAAACTACGAATTGAGGCGCGGGTCAGAAAGAGGGATGCAAGGTGAAGCTACTGGCAAGAGAATGGAGGCGGAGGAGCACACACGGGGGCGAATCGGGCTGGATCCCGTGGCGGGTCGCGGCGGCCGGAGTCGAGGAAGGAGACCTCCTCGGGGCTCTACTAGTGGCTAGGCTTGCTCTAGGGGAAGTGCAGGGCTGGTGGGTGCTCGAGTTGAAGCTCGGGGCATCTATTTGTAGGCAGATCGACGGGGTGGCCGTGAACGGAGAATCTCCGGCGAGCGATTACGGCGGAGCAGTGGATTGGCAGGTGGTTTGAGCGGCAGGGCAGCATCAGTGGAGATTACTGGAGTTGTTCCACAGCTAAACGGAGCTGGTCTCGGCGTAATGGCGTCTGTCCACGGTGAGGTGACTGCACGGGCTCAACGGCGGCAGAGAGCGCGCTCCGCGCCCTGCGGTACACGACGAGAGCGGCAACGCATTCAGGGGAGTGGAAGGCCACGCGGCGGGCTCCGGTGGTTTGGGCGGCACTGGGTGGAGTCGTCGGCGCCGTGTCTCCCGCTGGCGTCCGCAAAGCCACCGCCGGCGTCGGTCACGGGGCGGCGCACCTTCTGCTGCTCGTCGCCGACACCCGCAAGGTGCCAGGCATTCGTGCGATGCTGGAACAAGAGGGCGGGGACGAGGAGCAAGGCGACGCGGTGGCACTGGCGAGATCGATGTCCATCTCTGAAGAAAACGACAGTAGCCACTGAACTGAATCTCTGAGCTTTTCTGAATTTGACATGACCATGCACTGCAGGTGTTCGACAGTAGGTTTTTGCAATGAGATAAATTTTTCTGGAGCTGTAACTTGGTGAGATGACCACTCAATGCACCCAGAGGCTGCATGATTTTACTTGGAATTTTTGGAGAGAGTTTTGAATGAATTTCACCAAATTTGGCAAATCTGGTCCAAACTTGCAGCAGATGTAGTTTGAAAATTTTGAACTGAAGACCAGTGGATCTTCATGGTTCTAGGTTGAGGGTTCAAAGGACTAGGAGGGGAAAAAGGTTTGGTGGTAAAAATCAAAACAGAAAAAGGAGTTCCTTTGTAAATCTCCAAGTAGTAGGATAGAAGACATAAATTTATTTGAATAGAATTTAAATGGAAATGATCACATGGGGAGGTTCAACTTGCTGGATTTGATGCAAATCATGATCCAAAGGTGAGGGAAGGGTTAGGGGAGAGGATTTGCACTAATGCCATGGCAAGAAGGAATAGTTGAAAGTGGCAAAGGACTTTCCAAAAGCCATAGTGCAAATTCAAAAAGATTTTCAGAAGTTATTCTCCCAAATGAAAAACATTTTGTCTTGAGTCCAAATGAAGGGCAAGAACTTCCAAGACTAAAGGCAGATCTTGGGTGAATCCAAACAAAACTTTTGCCATAAAGGAAATATTTGAGAGGGAGAGTTCTCTTGAAGAAAAATTTAAATCACTCCCCTCAACTCAAATAAAAGTCTTTTGAAAAATCCAAATAAAAACTTGGGTGTCACACACTATAGGCTGTTCAGACCACCGCAAGTAGCGCGGAACCGCCGGCTCAACAGCATTCACAGCCCTCTTATGAAGCTTCTGATCTCGCTTGCACAGGCTGGTGGTAAACACATGATACTGTCCACCGCTCAGCTGCTTTGGATTGGTCTGATAACCCCCCTGCTGCTGTTGATGACCCTGGCCGGACTGTTGATGAAAGCCCCCTTGACCGTTCTGAGGACCAGAATTTGAGCCGCCGTCCGGACCATGAAAGCCGCCGGCGCCTGAGCCGCCGCCCGGGCCGTTGTAATTCTTAAAGGCCTTCATTATTGCACAATCCTTCCATAGATGAGTCGCTGGCTTCTCTCTAGAGCCATGCCTTGGACAAGGCTCATTCAATAGTTGCTCCAGCGTCGGGCCTGACCCGCCGCCTCGGGGAGGGGGCCTCCCCTTGCGTCGCTGGTTATTACCTTGTGAGCTGGCGTTGGCTACAAACTCGAGGCTGCTATCGGCCTTGCGCTTGCCTCCTCCTTGGTTCCCTGGGTTATGCTGAGGACCCTTGCCATTTCCATTCTTCTTTCCCTTCCCTGCCCTTTCATCATCTGAAGGGGGATCCTTGGTACCATCAGAATCGGCGTACTTGACAAGAGCCGCCATTAGTGTACCCATGTCACTGCAGTCACGCTTAAGCCGCCCGAGTTTCATCTTCAAGGGCACAAAACGACAATTCTGCTGCAGCATTAAAACTACTGAGCCGACATCCATCTTGTCTGACGAGTGTATAATCTCTTTAACCCGGCGAACCCAATGTGTCGTAGACTCACCCTCCTGCTGCTTACAGTTAGTCAAATCCACAATTGACATGGACTGCCTACAGGTATCTTTGAAGTTTTGGATGAACCGGGCTTTCAGCTCAGCCCAAGACCCGATGGAGTTCGGTGGTAGCCCTTTCAACCAAGTGCGGGCAGTCCCATCCAACATCATGGTGAAGTACTTGGCCATTGCCGCCTCACTGACCTCCAGTAGTTCCATGGCCATCTCGTAACTCTCGATCCAGGCTGCGGGTTGTAAGTCAGCCGTGTAGTTGGGCACCTTCCTAGGGCCTTTGAAGTCCTTGGGTAAACGCTCATTGCGGATAGCCGGTACTAAGCAAGGGACACCCCCAGTCCTGGTAGGGATACCCACATCGACGGACGTCGTCGGATAAGCCGGAGGAGTCTGGTAGGCCGTCAACTGTGGCACATACTCCGCCTCTTGCCGCGCTCTGTCTTGGTCTGCTGCGTGAAAGACTCCGTTATGAGCCGGGCCAAGGCCAGGGGGTGGGTCATGGCATCGGACGTTACTTGAGCCGGTCGCAGAGACCATGTGCCGGCTGTAACTCGGGCTCCGGCCTGGACGAGGGGTCGAGTGGATCCTGTCCCGGCTGTAGGAGTACGCCTCTTGCTGTGCCAGTGCTGTCTGAAGGAGTTCCCTGACCCGGCGGGTTTCAATAGCCGTCGGAGAGTCGCCGTCGACCGGAAGAGCCGCCAGCCGTGCTGCCGCAGCGACCATGTTCTCTAGCGGGTTGTTATAATGACCCGGTGGTATTGGTACGTACTGAGGCGGGGCAGGTGGCATCTGGGGAGGCCCCATTACTTGTGGCTGAATAGGGGTCCCCGACCCGGGCACTATGACCCCAGGCGGGTTACTAGACCCTGCACCTGGCGTGTTGAAGAGGTTGCGTGGATCGTAAACCGTGGGGAGTCGAGATTGGGCCTTTTGATGCCTCCTTCTCAGGACCTCATTGGACGCGTTCTGATCCATCGTGAGTTGGAAGGACTGCGCCTGGATCAACTGAGTTTGGGCATCGAGAGCCGCCCTCTCCGCAGCCATCCTGATTCCTTCCGCTGCAAGGTCCTCCTTAGCTTTCACTAGATCCAATTTTAACTGTGCCACCTCCGCATCATGCTGAGCTTGATCCGCCGGGTCAACCGTGGCGGTTAACAGGGCCGTCATCTTGTCTGTGAGATCCATCAGTACCTGAGCCGGAGAAGGCACCGGGTTTCCTACTCCAGCCGCGGGGTTCTGAACAGGCTGTGCACCGGCCATAAAGATTCCCACCCGGGTTGGCGGCTCAAATAGGTCCGGAATACTGTCACCATCGGAACAACCCATGAGCCTACCATCTTGAAGTTGATACAACGAGTTTGACTCATCGGTGGCTGACTCACCGTCAGAGCCGGCTGCCGTCTCATCATCAGATCCAGATCGATCAGAGGGTCCTCCGTGGATACACCCCACAAAAGCATGCCTTAAGGCAGGCCGGGCCTGGGCGGGTTGTGCACGCTGAGCCGTCTCGATGAGATCGGCGCAGAGATCCGGCTCAAGGCCCGGCTCCCCAATCTTGCCGATGAACACGTGAATTCCGCCGAAGGGGACCCGGTACCCGTACTCAATTGAGCCGGCGTCGGGGCCAGTTTGTATCGTCGATGTAGAGCTTGCCGCGACGACTCTTGGTCATCCGGCCCACAGCGTATCCCTTGAGCCCTTCGAAGCTGCCCTTCAAGAACTCAAATCCACCGTGTGCTGGCCCCACGGTGGGCGCCAACTGTCGTGGAATTGTCACGGCAGATGTCCTCGAGCCAGGACTTAGTCGTGGAGCCATCGCTACTAGGAAGCTTGAAGGGGTTAAGCGGGACAAGGAACACGAGGGTTTATACTGGTTCGGCCCCTTAAGGTGAAGGTAAAAGCCTACGTCCAGTTTGCGGTGGTACTGATTAGGGTTTCGATGACCAGGGAGCTTAACTGCTATGCCTGGCTCTCGACGAGATTGTTCTTGTTCCTAAACCGCTGCCGAGTCGTCCCTTTATATAGGGAGGCTGACGCCCTGCAGCTCTCAGAGTCCCGGCCGGCTCATAAGAGTGTCCGGCTCGGACGCTTAACTATTCTTTCCTTACACTACAAGTTCTACCATAATAATGATTGTAACTACGGGCCTTAAGCCATATCCGGGTCTTAAGCCCATCTTCGGCCCACCGTCTTTAAGCTTGGCGTTGGGCTTCTGGCAATGACCATTAGAGTAACCCGGCCCCTCCTGGCGGGTGACTCTAAGGTCTATATCCTCAACAACTTCTAATGTTCTCCTTGATCTGCTAGCTTAACCCATTTATAGATATGGTTTGGTATCTAGAACATCAAGTAAAAGGTCGGACTTCGGGAGCACAGGAATCCATAAGGAATAACTACTGAAGTAAATCCTACGAAATCCTTATGGGGAGGTGGCCAACTTACTCAATCAAGATACTACAATAATAAGTCTTCCGGCTGGGTGTGTTGAACACGACATCCACGTTACCGGATTACAGAGAGACCAATATTATAGTTCTTGGGAAACGTTCCAACCATCATATTTGCCTGAGATTCAGATCTGGTTGGTGTCAGGATATTCCAGACTCATCCAGTCTAGAGAGAAAAATGAAAGTTTGCAACAGAAATCGACGAGGTGATGTTGCAAGATTCTCGGGAATAGAACTACGATAGCAAGCTCCAAAACATGAGTTGGTTCTACTACACACATGTGAACACGCTGTCCAAGACAAGCATGACCACGTAGTAGTCTTACAATAAAAATACTACCGGGTTCAGGTGGGAAACCATCATTAAGGATATCGAAGTCTTTACGCAAGTCCATGGATTAGATCCCAAGCATAGACTTCTCTTCCCTGAACAAATCAGTCAGTGGCTTGGTGTGCTATGGAATTCATATGGAACGAAGATGATCAGTCTAACAGACCGCAGAATACTTTGCACGTGCATGGCTGACTTGGGATGATTCCAGAGGAAACAACGTTGACTTTCTCGAATTCACGGCGGCAACTGCATCAAATGCACATGAATTAGAGGAAGTCACTTCTTTCATCCGAACATATGCTTCATGAACTAGCATGAAGAAATGCTTTCAAAAGTTCCCAACACCAACTTAGATGTTCAACATGAATCATGGACAAGATAAGAATGTTGCCGTTGGGCTCACCAACAAGTCATCGGGATGACCATATAAATGGAATTCCATAATAATGTGAACAAGGACATAGCATTGGTCAGACCAAAAGATATAATGGGGTATGCTCGAGGAACAACCGCGAGTAAGACAACATTATGAATATCGCTGGTTCTGATTTGATTTGGTGATAGCCCATACTCAAATCAAGAATTGGATAAGACAATATCGTCGACAATTAATCACGAGGATCAATCAATAAAGATATCATCTTTCTTCAACACACACACACACACACAAACGCAAAGATATCCCTTCAGAATGAGCTAAGTTAAGCAAGCTTTTATCTTCCAACTCCCCAAGTTGTTGTTCAGCTTAACCAACTAGCTCAAGGGTATCCGACACAGATTCTTGGAGAACGGGTGGTTAACAAACCAACTTGATCACGAGCTCAACATAACAGTCAGGGGACAACCTGGTGATACTTTCGTGAAGATAATCAGAAAATCACGAACCACTGATATGTTACTAAGCTCGAGAACGATCTTGCTTTCGAGAGCAAGATGATATGACCAAATAAGAAAGGAATTGATACAATCCTAACTCTTGATCGAAGGGTGCACCAGGAAATATGGACTAGGTAGCACAATCTATCTTAGAATGATGATTCAATAACCAACATGCTAAGAATGAGATTATGGTCCATTAACTACCAAGCAACACAGTTTCTAGGAGTATTGATTTCACACATCACGATTCACTTGTCGGCATTCTGGTTACAATAACACGGAGACCAAGGAATGAACAATGATGGCCAGAAGTACCACTGCATCAAGAATTCATAAGATATGGTGCAATTTTCATGACAATCCTGACATAAAGGGGGTAATACTCCAGGGTAGGACAGAACAGAAGCTGGATTGGCATTTTGATCTGCGGAATAGAACTGCTTTGACCAAATCCTGGATATGGATGAGGTACTGGAGTTTGTTTCTCCTAGTCATTCTGAAAGAGAACGGCTTGACGAACCACAAGAATATGAGGTACCGATGAACACGAATGCACACATACTCTTGACTATCAACTAATAGACAACAGTCGAAAATCGATTAAAGAGAACAACTCAAAGGAACATATGATTTTCTGAGTTGTGGGTGCATAGATTAGCATGTCGAACGAGTTCAACATATTTCTTTCGGATAACCCATGCAGAAAGGTAGAACTGGCAGAGTCACAACACAGAATTGGGAACTCGTCAAGAGCACTCTGGTTGTGATCTTTTGGTTCAAAAGAACTTCTGCCATAAGCAGTTCATGGTAATTGGAAGAAGGAAATATCATGGACCTTGAGGACTATCACAAAGGTTACTAATATCCTAAAGGAACTAGCAAACATTATCAACAGGAAGTGAGTAGGGTGAATCCCGGGTTCAAAACCCAGGAGTAGAATACCTACTACTAAGTGGCACCATGGGATGCTTTCGAGGATGATGGCCAGAATCATTACACTAGGATCACCAAACATGGCTAGTTTACTAGGGGATCGTCTAAGACACCTAGGGTCATAATAATAGCTCCAACATATATGTCAAGGCAATGGAGTACCTCAACTCACTGATTAGTGGTAAATCTGGCCAAAGAAACATCAAGAACGGGAGGAAAGGATTTGCAAATGCATCAGGCTATTTGGAAACCTGGGATGACTCGGACAACATAACGGCTGTAAATGCTCAAAAAGATTTGAGACATCCTGCAAAAAATGGTGGCATAGCCACTCAACCTCACAATATCAAGGTTCTGAGGCCAGCTATGAACATACTGAAGTAGTAGGAACTGAACCGAGGCTTGAAACCAACAATCCTGTGAGTCTACGAATTAGTAACACGTGATCATGATAGAAGATGAGAAAGCCTAGTTCTTAATCCCTGTAGAAAATAAGAGGTTGACTCAGATCAGAAGGCATAAGGTAAAGGAGTAAAAAGAGCCTTACGTTCCCTTCCACAATCAATTCCCTTATATAACTAAAGCATTTCTAGACACGACTTCGACTAGTTTGGCTTCGTAATCCTACAGGCAGCCAGGCTCTGATACCAAAGCTGTCAGGACCCCGATTCTAAGTCACACCGATCTAGCCTGTAACACATCATATCACTTTGCGGCCTCACGCACGGTATTCCCACGGGTGCCACCTTACCTGGCCCGGGACCATTTGCGCCTTTTGGCTCACGTATATGATAGTGTCGCTAGCATCCATATGATAGAGAACCTGGGCCGACATGACTAGTCGTGAACCCAAAGTGGCACTAACTTAAGGGGACATGCATACATGACCCAGCATCAAACGTGTCGGTCATCAGCGTATGAATCCGGGCTGTAGCAACTGGGCTAACAGGACTCCGGGAACCCGGGCTGTAGCAGGCCAGCAAGACTCTAGAAGTCACCGCGTGACATTGTGACGCCCCCGATTTGACCGTACACTAATCATGCACGCAAACGTGTACGATCAAGGCCAGGGACTCACGGGAAGATATCACAACACAACTCTAAAACATAAATAAGTCATACAAGCATTAATACAAGCCAGGGGCCTCGAGGGCTCGAATACAATTGCTCGATCATAGACGAGTCAGCGGAAGCAACAATATCTGAGTACAGACATAAGTTAAACAAGTTGCCTTAAGAAGGCTAGCACAAACAGGGATACAGATCGAACGAGGCGTAGGCCTCCTGCCTGGGACCTCCTAACTACTCCTGGTCGTCGTCAGCGGCCTGCACGTAGTAGTAGGCACCTCCAGTGTCGTAGGTGTCGTCGTCGATGGTGGCGTCTGGCTCCTGGGCTCCAACATCTGGTTGTGACAACCAGATAGAAAGGAAAGGGGGAAAAGAGGGAGAGAAGCAACCGTGAGTACTCATCCAAAGTACTCGGAAGCAAGGAGCTACACTACATATGCATGGGTATATGTGTAAAGGGGCATATCAGTGGACTGAACTGCAGAATGCCAGAATAAGAGGGGGATAGCTAGTCCTGTCGAAGACTACGCTTCTGGTCATCTCCATCTTGCAGCAGGTAGAAGAGAGTAGATTGAAGTCCTCCAAGTAGCATCGCATAGCATAATCCTACCCGGCAATCCCCTCCTCGTCGCCCTGTTAGAGAGCGATCACCGGGTTGTATCTGGCACTTGGAAGGGTGTATTTTATTCAGTATCCAGTTCTAGTTGTCATAAGCTCAAGGTACAACTCCGGGTCGTCCTTTTACCGAGGCACACGGCTATTCGAATAGATAAACTTCCCTGCAGGGGTGCACCACATAACCCAACACGCTCGATCCCATTTGGCCGGACACACTTTTCTGGGTCATGCCCGGCCTCGTAAGATCAACGCGTCGCAGCCCCACCTAAGCACAACAGAGAGGTCAGCACGCCGGTCTAACCCTATGCGCGCAGGGGTCTGGGCCCATCGCCCTATGCACACCTGCACGTTGCGTACGCGGCCGGAAGCAGACCTAGCCTAGTGGCGTTCCAGTCCAATCCGGCGCGCGCCACTCAGTCGCTGACGTCAAGAAGGCTTCGGCTGATACCACGACGCCGGGATACCCATAACTACTCCCGCGTAGATGGCTAGTGCGTATAGACCAAATGGCCAGACTCAGATCAAATACCAAGATCTCGTTAAGCGTGTTAAGTATCCGCGAACGCCGACCAGGGCCAGGCCCACCGCTCACCTAGGCGGTCTCCACCTGCCCTGTCGCTCCGCCACAAAGATCCACTTGCGGGTACTCCTACGAGCCGACCCGACTTTAGTCATCACATGTGTCATGTATATAGTATATAAGTATATACCCGTGATCACCGCCCCGGTGACCACGGCCCGATAGTATAGCACAGCAGACGGACAAGAATGTAGGGCCACTGATGGAAAACTAGCATCCTATACTAAGCATGTAGGATTGCAGGTTAAGGTATCAACAGTAGTAGCAAGGATAGGCTATGCATCCGGATAGGATATCGAAAAGCAGTAACATGCTACACTACTCTAATGCAAGCAGTATAGAGAAGAGTAGGCGATATCTGGTGATCAAGGGGGGGCTTGCCTGGTTGCTCTGGCAAGTAGGAGGGGTCGTCGACTCCGTAGTCGAACTGGGCAGCAGCAGTGTCGGTCTCGTAGTCTACCGGAGAGAAGAGGGGGAGGAAACAGTAAATACAATGCAAACATAAGCATGACGATGCGTGACATGACAATGAGCGGTGCTAGGTGTGTCCTAACGCGACAGTAGGTGTTACCGGTGAAGGGGGGGAACATCCGGGAGGTATTCCCGATGTTTCGCGTTTTCGGACAGTCGGACCGGAGGGGGAAAGTTGCTAGTTCGATAGGTTAGGGAGGTGTGGTGGACGAACGGACTGCGTATTCGGATTCGTCTCGTCGTTCTGAGCAACTTTCATATAGAAAACATTTTCATCCGAGTTACGGTTTAAAAGATATGGATTTTCAAAGTTTATTTGAATTTCTGGAATTATTTATATTAAGAAAAATGAATTATGACGTCAGCATGAGGCAATGCTGACGTCAGCAAGTCAACAGGTCGGCTGACCAGTCAAACCAGACAGGTGGGTCCAGTGGGACCCACATGTCAGCCTCTGTTAGTCTAATACTTAATTAAACTAATCTAACAGTATAATTAGAGGGGTGGGCCCCACATGTCAGTGAGTGTTTAGTTAAACTAATTATTTTTATTTATAAAACATTTTCTTTTTCTTTATTTATTTTTTAATTTCTGCGGCGGGGCCCGCATGTCAGTGACTGGGCCTGCCCAGTCAGCAGTTGACTGGGTCAACCCAGTCAACTGGGGCCCGTGGGGGCCACTGGCAGTGACCCAGGGGTGGCCCCAGGTGTGCCACGTCGGCGGCCGGCGCCGGAGCAACGCCGGCGACCAAAACGCACGGCAGCGCGCGCGGGAGGTGCGCGGGTTTCACCCACAGTGGGTTTGCGGGGGCGGGGCTGGGCGCGTTTGACGCGGCTCGACGTCGCGCGTCCAACGGCGGTGGTCGGAGGGGCTGGAACGGCCGGAGACGACCGCTACGAGCTCGCCGGCGGCGAGGTGCTACGGGTGCCCGACGGAAGCTACGCTAGAGCGCGCGAACGGCCGAACTAACTACCTAGGCGGGTGCGGCACGGTGCGGTCGGGCTAGCGGGCCTACGCCCGTGACCATTTGGTCACCGGAGACACGCCGGCGGCGAGCTCCGCGGCGTGGTGTTCGGGCGCGTGTGGGAAAGCAGCTATGGAGCGCGAGCGAGCTAACGGAGAGGGGGAGGAGAAGGAGAGGCTCACTGCGAGGCTGTAGGGAGTGGCAGTGAGCTCGGGGAGGGCGCGGGGTAGCCGGAATCGGCGACGAACGACGGCGGCCGTAGGTTGAAGACGAGCTCGGGGAGGCCGGTGCAGTGGCGCTTGGCTCGTTCCCGATGGCGTAGTCGGCGTAGTCGACGGCGGGGAGTCGTTCGGGCACGTCGACTGGGCCATCGGGGCACGGTGGCCGCGGGAGCTACGATGAACGGCGGCGAGCACGCGCGGGCAGAGGGGATCGAAGGGGAGAGGGAGGGGGATCTGGCGGGGCAGAAGGTGCAGAGGCCGAGGGAGAGCGGGGGCGAGTGGGAGAGAGGCCCGAGGAGGCGGGGGAGCTGGCGCCCTTATCCTCCCCGTCGCCGGCGAGGGGGTGCGGCGGGGACAGCCACTGTTCCGCCCCCGGTAGGGGGAACAGGGAAGGGGCGAGGG
>NC_057802.1:53407879-53417226 GCF_018294505.1 Triticum aestivum | reverse complement strand
TGAGGGGGGAAGGGCCTTTTCCCTTTTTTTCCTTTTCTCTGTCTGTGTTCTGTTTTCTGTTTTCTTTTTATTTGTTTATTTTCTTTTCTGTTTTAATTCATTTAAAAGTATTTAGGTATTTTATAAAAATGTGTTTTCTCCACCATAATTACCAATGTATTATTTGGCACCCACTGAACATTTTAGTTTAAATTTTTGAAAACTTTTATTTTCCACTTCAATTATATTTGAAGTTTGAACTAGGAGTTTGAAAGGAAGGTGATTCAAATGTGATCAAGCCCTGCTTAGCAACATGATTAGCTTAATCACAGGGGGTTACTGTAGCATGATTCTCAGGGTGTTACAAATCTCCTCCACTACAAGAAATCTCGTCCCGAGATTTAGGAGGTAGAAGGAAACAGTGCGGGGTATTCTTCGCGCAGACGATCCTCTCGTTCCCAAGTGGCCTCATCTTCAGAATGGTGCGACCACTGGACTTTGAGAAACTTGATCGCCTTCTGACGTGTGCGGCGCTCAGCTTGGTCGACAATGCGGACCGGATGCTCCTTATAGGAGAGGTCTTGCTGCAATTCGAGCACTTCATGATCCACAGCTTGGATTGGATCCTTGAAGCAACGGCGGAGCTGTGACACATGGAACACATCGTGAACCTGAGAAAGGTTCGGCGGTAGCTCCAGTTGGTATGCCACTTTTCCACGCCTTTCGAGGATAGTGAATGGGCCAATATAGCGAGGAGCTAGTTTGCCCTTGATCCCGAAGCGGTGAGCACCCTTCATAGGTGTGACTCGAAGATAAGCCTTTTCGCCAGGTTGATAGACCATGTCTTTATGATGACGGTCATACTGACTCTTCTGACGTGACTGAGCAGTCTTGAGATTCTCGCGAATAATGCGGACTTGTTCTTCGGCATCTTGGATAATATCCGGACCGAAGAGTGGACGTTCCCCAGTTTCTGACCAGTTCAGAGGGGTTCGGCACTTTCGTCCATATAACACTTCGAAGGGGGCCATCTTCAGACTAGCTTGATAGCTATTATTATAAGAGAACTCAGCATACGGGAGAGATTCCTCCCATTTCTTGCCGAAGGAAATAACACAAGCTCGAAGCATGTCTTCGAGAACTTGATTGACGCGTTCAACTTGTCCTTGCGATTGAGGATGAAACGCAGTACTGAATGACAAATGAGTTCCCATTGCTTCTTGGAAACTTGTCCAGAATCTTGAAGTGAATAAGCTACCACGGTCTGAACTGATAACCAGTGGAATACCGTGGAGTGAAACAATCCTGGACATATAGAGCGTTGCCAACTGGCTAGCAGTGATCGTTTCTTTGACTGCCAGAAAATGTGCAACTTTGGAAAGCCGGTCAATGACGACAAGAATAGCATCATTGCCTTTCTGTGATTTGGGAAATCCAGTGACGAAGTCCATCTCAACATGGTCCCATTTCCATTCAGGGATAGAGATAGGTTGCAGAGTTCCAGCAGGCCTTTGATGTTCTGCTTTGATACGACGGCAAACGTCACACTCAGCAACATAACGAGCAATGTCTTGCTTCATATTAGACCACCAGAATCTCTGTCGGATGTCTTGATACATCTTTGTACTACCAGGATGGATACATAGAGGCGTATCATGAGCTTCTTTCATAACTTCCTGTGTCATATCCAAGTTTATCTCTGCACATGGCACCACTAGGCGGCCCTTGAAGTATAGGGTGCCATCTTCAGCAATGGTGAAGAATGAGGGCTTTCCTTCTGCGAGGTAGCGCTTAATCTTGTGGGCTTCAGAGTCATACTTCTGTAGCCTTTTGATGCTATCCACGAGATCTGGTTTAGCAACTAGGGTATTGAGGGAACCCTGGGTAACAACGTGGAGGTTCACCTTGCCAAACTCCTTAGGAGGGGGAGTGAGTGCACCCGAAGGAACAATATGGAGGTTCAGCTTCCTGAATTCTTCAACAAGCGAGGGCTGAACTTTATGAACCTGGAGATGGTTGCAGTAAGACTTGCGGCTCAAGGCATCAGCCATTACATTAGCCTTGCCTGGCGTATAGTAAATACCCAAGTCAAAGTCTGCAACAAGCTCCATCCATCTTTGCTGACGGAGGTTCAGATCTGGTTGAGTAAACAGATACTTCAGACTTTGGTGGTCAGTGAAGATCTCGCAACGATTACCGAGAAGGTAATGTCGCCACTGCTTCAGCGCATGAATGACAGCAGCAAGTTCGAGGTCGTGAACTGGGTAGTTCTCTTCATGAGGGCGCAATTGCCGAGAGGCATAAGCAATCACTTTGCGGTCTTGCATTAGGACACAGCCTAATCCTTGACGGGAAGCGTCGCAGTAGATGACGAAGTCCTTCTTAGTATCAGGTGGAGCTAGAACTGGAGCAGAGGTCAACTTGTCTTTGAGTGCCTGGAAACTTTCCTGACATTTGTCTGTCCATTGGAACTTGACACCCTTATGCAACAGGTTAGTCAGAGGCCTGGCGATTTTAGAGAAGTTCTCGACGAATCGACGGCAGTAGCTGGCGAGACCGAGAAAACTTCTGACTTGCTTAACGTTCTTGGGAGGAGTCCAATCAAGAATAGCTTGAACTCGCTCGGGGTTGACGGCAATACCATCCTTAGAGATGACATGCCCAAGATAGGTTACTTCCGGTAGCCAGAATTCACATTTGGAGAACTTGGCATATAGTTGATGTTCTCGTAGCTTTTCCAGCACAAGTCGAAGATGTTCAGCATGTTCTTCTTCGTTCTTGGAGAATACCAGGATATCATCCAGATAAACCACGACGAATTTGTCGAGGTAATCCATGAATATATAGTTCATCAGACGAGAGAAGGTGGCTGGAGCATTGGTTAAACCGAAAGACATGACGGTGTATTCGTATGAACCATAGCGAGTCACGAAGGCGGTTTTTGGGATATCCTCTTCGCGAACACGGATCTGGTGGTAGCCCAACCTCAAGTCGAGCTTAGAGAACACTGACGAACCCGCCAGTTGATCATACAGATCATTGATCCGAGGAAGAGGGTATTTATTCTGAATGGTAGCTTGGTTTATAGGACGGTAGTCTTGAACCAATCGGTTAGTCCCATCCTTCTTCTTGACAAAGAGAGAAGGTGCTCCCCAAGGAGGGCAACTTGGGCGAATGAATCCTTTGCGAAGAGATTTGTCGATTTCCTCCTTAAGCTCAAGGAGTTCATGTGGCGGCATTTTGTAGGGTCGCTTGGCTATAGGAGTGGTGCCTGGTTTCAAGTCGATGATGAATTCGACAGCTCTAGCAGGGGGAATCCCTGGCAGTTCTTGAGGGAAGACGTCGAGGAATTCACGCACGACAGGAATGTTTTCAATGCCCTCGAGTGGTGCAGTGTTCAATGCATTCAATGCATAGAGCCTTGCCTCGGCATGTTGCACCAGATGAGCTTGGTAAGCAACTATTTCATCTGAAGGGTGTAGCAGATGGACGGTCTTAGTGGCGCAAACTATAGAAGCAGTATGCGCTTTCAACCAATCCATACCCAAAATGAGGTCGATGTTAGACGTCTTCAGGATAATGGGAGAGGCATAGAATTCCAGCCCTTCGATTTCCACGGGGACATCGATGCCAACCAAGGAGGTTTGACACTGTCCCACGGGGGTTTTGACCAATACAGAGGTGTTCATCTCCTCACATTTAACATCGTGCTTGTATGCAAAATCTTCTGACATGAATGAATGCGATGCACCTGTATCAAATAAAACGGATGCTGGTACTGAATTTACGAGGAGTGTACCCATCACAGTAGCAGGCTGGTCTTGAGCTTCGTTGAGATCAACGTGGTTGGCATGAGCACGACCATAAGACTTAGCATTGTTGTTGCGGGGCTGATTGTTACCACGGCCAGTTGCTGGAAGGGCCAGTTGATTCTGGTTCTGGTTGCATTCTTTAGCACGGTGTCCTGGTTGTCCACACCTGAAGCACAAGCCATTATTCGGAGTGGGAACAGGAGCTTGGGATGGTGGAGCTGGAAGTCTTGACTGCCTGGACGGTGGTGTAGGCAGACGAGGGGCAGCATAGGTCTGCCTTGGGGCAGATGCATTTGGACGGTACATGCTGTTCGGGATCCATATCTTACGCTTCTGTGAGGGCGAGCCCGAAGATGAGCCCGTGTCACGGTTGCGCCTGTGGGAGCTCTGGTATTCCTGCAGACCAGTTTCGACATTGATGGCCTTGTTCACCAAGGTGGCGAAATCAGCAAAGTCATGCACTAGAAGTGCGAGCTTGATGTCAGCTTGAAGGCCATCACGGAACTTCTCCTGTCTGCGTGTATCAGTGGCAATGTCTTCTTCAGCATAGCGGGACAAGTCCAGAAACTCCCGCTGATAAGCTTCGACAGATTTGTTGCCTTGGGTGAGGTTGCGGAACTCACGCTTCTTCCGGTCCATGACTCCTTGAGGAATGAAGCGGGCACGGAAAGCTGCTTGGAAGTCTGGCCATGTGATGATTGTTCCAGCTGGCAGAGTACGCCTGTGGCTGTCCCACCATTGAGCTGCGGGTCCCTTCAGAAAGAAGGAAGCAAAGTTGACATAGCTGGCAGGGGCTACATCAGCAGACTCCAACTCATAGGTGATGTCACGAAGCCAGTCATCAGCATCCAGAGGCTGAGTTGAGCTGCGGTAGATGGTTGGGTTGAGGCGTATGAAATCTTGAAGAGTCACTTGAGCTGGCTGCTGGTTCATATTGGGGCGAGGAAACTGAGCCATCATATTTTCCATGAATTGGCGGTTCAGTTCAAACTGTTGGATCATACCAGCCATGTACTCAGGTGGTGGTGGGGCATCGCCACCACGACCACGACCACCTGGTCTAACCATCCTGCTAATATATAACAGGGGTAGTTCAGCACTGAGAAATATTTGCAAAGACAAGAATCATTCAAGATGAAACATGCATAACGAAAGGAGCACGATAGCTACTACATAGTAGTCGGCATAGCTTACAAAAGGGGTCATGCATAGAGTTCAGTACATAGAGTTCAGTACATGGACTAAAACATCATAGGCGGCACACAGGCTCGCGTCGACTGCAACTAATACTACAAGCAAGCCTACATCAGTCCCAAGAGGTTCTGTGGAGGTAATCGTAGCCCGACAGCTGGTAGTGAGGCAACGGATAGCCCTCCACGTCAGCAGACTGGGGGCCGCGGATACTCAGGGGTAGAGCCCGACGCTCAGGTGGCAGAAGAGGGCCAAGTACGGGAGAGTAGCCTCCCACCTCTGGCCAACCAACACCGTGGGGCATCACGGTCCTGGCTGGGTAGATCGCAGTACGCGGTACCTGTCCAGACCGGACAAAGGGGTGCAGCAGCGTCAGAGCACGGTAAAGGTGCTGACGGGTGGTGTACATCTCGTGGCGAAGAGCTCGGTTAGCTCGATCCAGCCCATCAGCATGCAGAACCAGGTGCTGATGGTAGAAGGGCTCTCGGGTGACAGTGGAGTAGGCAGCAGTATAGTATCCCTCCGCACCAACATCAGAGGCGATAGCAATGTGCCTGAAAGGGGAGGTGTCCAACTCCCGATACTCTCCACGAAGACGTGTCAGAGCAGCATAGGCAGCATCGTGGACAGCCATATCGATGGTCACACCAACACCATGTGCGGTGTGCAGCACAGTAGTGGAGTCGTACTCCCGAGAGTAGAGGTGGACGATGGCACGGTACTGCTCCTGGTTAAAGTCCTGGTACTCCTCGTAGACGGTGTACTCAGGGTGCCAGCGATAACCCAGATAGGTCATCATCTCAGCTAGCACCGCAGGTGATCCCGAGGCACCAATGGCCATCGTGTGGCGAACGACCTGCCTCGTGGGTTCCATCTGAAAGCAAAGACGTTTCAAAGGAGTCAATTGACAGTGTGTGAATTGTCCAAAATACTATTCTAAGAAACAACTATGGCTTATCCATCTTTGGGGTGAACGCGGTCACGGGATCCTAGTGTTAGAGTTAGTAAATTCGTTTTAACCCGAGTAGAAGAGAGTTCAGAGTCCCAGAGTAAAGGTCGAGGAGTAAAAGATCCTAGTACCACCCAATGGCGACGTGGGCCCGTAAGACACACAGCCATGTTAGTAAAATGTTTTGTAATGTCTAGACTCGACTTCGGCCAAGGTGTGTGGAAAGGGGGATTCCTACAGGCAGTCGGCTCTGATACCAACTTGTGACGCCCCCGATTTGACCGTACACTAATCATGCACGCAAACGTGTACGATCAAGGTCAGGGACTCACAGGAAGATATCACAACACAACTCTAAAACATAAATAAGTCATATAAGCATTAATACAAGCCAGGGGCCTCGAGGGCTCGAATACAATTGCTCGATCATAGACGAGTCAGCGGAAGCAACAATATCTGAGTACAGACATAAGTTAAACAAGTTGCCTTAAGAAGGCTAGCACAAACAGGGATACAGATCGAACGAGGCGTAGGCCTCCTGCCTGGGACCTCCTAACTACTCCTGGTCGTCGTCAGCGGCCTGCACGTAGTAGTAGGCACCTCCAGTGTCGTAGGTGTCGTCGTCGATGGTGGCGTTTGGCTCCTGGGCTCCAACATCTGGTTGTGACAACCAGATAGAAAGGAAAGGGGGAAAAGAGGGAGAGAAGCAACCGTGAGTACTCATCCAAAGTACTCGCAAGCAAGGAGCTACACTACATATGCATGGGTATATGTGTAAAGGGGCATATCAGTGGACTGAACTGCAGAATGCCAGAATAAGAGGGGGATAGCTAGTCCTGTCGAAGACTATGCTTCTGGTCATCTCCATCTTGCAGCAGGTAGAAGAGAGTAGATTGAAGTCCTCCAAGTAGCATCGCATAGCATAATCCTACCCGGCAATCCCCTCCTCGTTGCCCTGTTAGAGAGCGATCACCGGGTTGTATCTGGCACTTGGAAGGGTGTATTTTATTCAGTATCCAGTTCTAGTTGTCATAAGCTCAAGGTACAACTCCGGGTCGTCCTTTTACCGAGGGACACGGCTATTCGAATAGATAAACTTCCCTGCAGGGGTGCACCACATAACCCAACACGCTCGATCCCATTTGGCCGGACACACTTTTCTGGGTCATGCCCGGCCTCGTAAGATCAACGCGTCGCAGCCCCACCTAAGCACAACAGAGAGGTCAGCACGCCGGTCTAACCCTATGAGCGCAGGGGTCTGGGCCCATCGCCCTATGCACACCTGCACGTTGCGTACGCGGCCGGAAGCAGACCTAGCCTAGTGGCGTTCCAGTCCAATCCGGCGCGCGCCACTCAGTCGCTGACGTCAAGAATGCTTCGGCTGATACCATGACGCCAGGATACCCATAACTACTCCCGCGTAGATGGCTAGTGCGTATAGACCAAATGGCCAGACTCAGATCAAATACCAAGATCTCGTTAAGCGTGTTAAGTATCCGCGAACGCCGACCAGGGCCAGGCCCACCGCTCACCTAGGCGGTCTCCACCTGCCCTGTCGCTCCACCACAAAGATCCACTTGCGGGTACTCCTACGAGCCGACCCGACTTTAGTCATCACATGTGTCATGTATATAGTATATAAGTATATACCCGTGATCACCGCCCCGGTGACCACGGCCCGATAGTATAGCACAGCAGACGGACAAGAATGTAGGGCCACTGATGGAAAACTAGCATCCTATACTAAGCATGTAGGATTGCAGGTAAAGGTATCAACAGTAGTAGCAAGGATAGGCTATGCATCCGGATAGGATATCGAAAAGCAGTAACATGCTACACTACTCTAATGCAAGCAGTATAGAGAAGAGTAGGCGATATCTGGTGATCAAGGGGGGGGGGGCTTGCCTGGTTGCTCTGGCAAGTAGGAGGGGTCGTCGACTCCGTAGTCGAACTGGGCAGCAGCAGTGTCGGTCTCGTAGTCTACCGGAGAGAAGAGGGGGAGGAAACAGTAAATACAATGCAAACATAAGCATGACGATGCGTGACATGACAATGAGCGGTGCTAGGTGTGTCCTAACACGACAGTAGGTGTTACCGGTGAAGGGGGGGAACATCCGGGAGGTATTCCCGATGTTTCGCGTTTTCGGACAGTCGGACCGGAGGGGGAAAGTTGCTAGTTCGATAGGTTAGGGAGGTGTGGTGGACGAACGGACTGCGTATTCGGATTCGTCTCGTCGTTCTGAGCAACTTTCATATAGAAAACATTTTCATCCGAGTTACGGTTTAAAAGATATGGATTTTCAAAGTTTATTTGAATTTCTGGAATTATTTATATTAAGAAAAATGAATTATGACGTCAGCATGAGGCAATGCTGACGTCAGCAAGTCAACAGGTCGGCTGACCAGTCAAACCAGACAGGTGGGTCCAGTGGGACCCACATGTCAGCCTCTGTTAGTCTAATACTTAATTAAACTAATCTAACAGTATAATTAGAGGGGTGGGCCCCACATGTCAGTGAGTGTTTAGTTAAACTAATTATTTTTATTTATAAAACATTTTCTTTTTCTTTATTTATTTTTTAATTTCTGCGGCGGGGCCCGCATGTCAGTGACTGGGCCTGCCCAGTCAGCAGTTGACTGGGTCAACCCAGTCAACTGGGGCCCGTGGGGGCCACTGGCAGTGACCCAGGGGTGGCCCCAGGTGTGCCACGTCGGCGGCTGGCGCCGGAGCAACGCCGGCGACCAAAACGCACGGCGGCGCGCGCGGGAGGGGCGCGGGTTTCACCCACTGTGGGTTTGCGGGGGCGGGGTTGGGCGCGTTCGACGCGGCTCGACGTCGCGCGTCCAACGGCGGTGGTCGGAGGGGCTGGAACGGCCGGAGACGACCGCTACGAGCTCGCCGGCGGCGAGGTGCTACGGGTGCCCGACGGAAGCTACGCTAGAGCGCGCGAACGGCCGAACTAACTACCTAGGCGGGTGCGGCATGGTGCGGTCGGGCTAGCGGGCCTACGCCCGTGACCATTTGGTCACCGGAGACACGCCGGCAGCGAGCTCCGCGGCGTGGCATTCGGGCGCGCGTGGGAAAGCAGCTACGGAGCGCGAGCGAGCTAACGGAGAGGGGGAGGAGAAGGAGAGGCTCACTGCGAGGCTGTAGGGAGTGGCAGGGAGCTCGGGGAGGGCGCGGGGTAGCCGGAATCGGCGACGAACGACGGCGGCCGTAGGTTGAAGACGAGCTCGGGGAGGCCGGTGCAGTGGCGCTTGGCTCGTTCCCGATGGCGTAGTCGGCGTAGTCGACGGCGGGGAGTCGTTCGGGCACGTCGACGGGGCGATCGGGGCACGGTGGCCGCGGGAGCTACGGTGAACGGCGGCGAGCACGCGCGGGCAGAGGGGATCGAAGGGGAGAGGGAGGGGGATCT
>NC_057802.1:53030008-53044817 GCF_018294505.1 Triticum aestivum | reverse complement strand
CTGATCGTAATCGGTCAATTGGTTTCTCTTTCGAACATTGTGTCTCTGTGCCTTGCTCAGTAGCCCCCTCGATATGTAGACTTCTCGCGCGCGCACAGCTGTAGTGACGATGACGCTGAACCCAGTGTGCCTCGTTTTTACCGGTCCCATGTGATAGTTTTCACCCTGTTTTCTGTTAATTAGCAAGGCAACCTTTTCTTTGTTACTACTAGTGAATCTAAAATCATTCGGGGCAGACATAAAATATATCACTTCAACCCAATTATCGCAGTAACTATTTTAAAAGAAACTAGCTAGATGCCCGTGCGTTGCACGGAACATCGAGATGCATTTGTATGAGTAGTTTATCTTGTGAGAGAAAAGGATGAACGAGGGAAGGCCGTATTTGCGAACGTGGAGAGGGGTGTGGGTATATTTTTGCAAAATTGCCATAGTTTCCTTCCTATCTGTTAGATATAAATCCGACGGCCTATATTGCAGGATGGCACGCACACCATCATCACCAACTCTGTTTTCTACTCCCTCCGTTCCTAAATGTTTGTCTTTTTAGAGATTTCAACAAGTGACTACAAATGGAGCAAAATGAGTGAATCTACACTCTAAAATATGTCTACATACACATCCGTATGTGGTAGTCCATTTGAAATCTGAAAAAGACAAATATTTAGGAACGGATGGAGTATAAGAGTATGGAGATATATCTTCAGCATGGTCTACAACAAAAATGTGCTGGACTGGTTAGCGCCGGATACTCGCAACGCGATGACATGAGTTCGAATTCTGTCTTTAACTTCAGATTTTTATATTATAAACTCCTTCCGTCCGGAAATACTAGTCATCAAAATGGATAAAAATGCGTGTATCTAGAACTAAAATACATCTAGATACGTCCCCTTTTATTCATCTTGACGACAAGTATTTCCGGACGGAGGGAGTATTACTTATTTAATATATACTTCTTTCGCTACTGTACTGACAGTGGAACCCACAGAATACTTAGAATACAAGATTAAGGATGGTCTTGTTTCTTTTTAACTTTCTGTACGAAGCTGTAGCCACCCTGCAAATCACGTGTACACTGTACATGCAATTAACTTTTTATAGAGGGACAATCATACACGCAATTAACTCAAATGGATTGGATGTCACTCTATTATTTCCAGCATAAGAGCATATCCAACGGCAGCCGGAAAATTTCATCCCGCTTCCTTTCGCGGAGGACGACATCAAATGGCAGCGGCATACACTTTCACAACTCTAACCAACCAGATGAAATTCGTGCAAACACAGACTGGTTTCATATAAGCATGAAGGATTTCGTATAAAAAAGCCGGATCTTCATATAAACATGATGGATTTCATTACATTTACATGAACTAAGCGGTGCCAATCCGGCTCTCTTGGTATAATTAATACTCCCTCCGTCCGGAAATACTTGTCCTAGAAATGGATGTATCTAGACTTATTTTAGTTATAGATACATACAACTTATCCATTCTTAGAACAAAATTTTACCGCCGGCTGGAGAGGGAGTACATAATCTAAATGGCCGCCCGCGGATCCCTTTTGTCTTCCTCATGTCCGGCAGACACTTGCGGGGGAGACGAAGGTCCTCGGAAGAGACGAAGCAGCAAAGAAACCACCTGAATGCGCAGTCGTCGCCTCGGCGATGGCCTTCATGGGACCCAAGTGGCGGCAGCCTCCCGTGTTCTACTTCTCCTCGATGATGGCGGCGGACACGGAGAAGCTGGCCATCGACTCGTCGCTCTCCACGGACCCGGCTTCTGTCTCTGCCTGCATGACGTTGCCGCCGGCACGGGAGGCGCGCCCACAGACACGGAAGGCGCCGCACCGTAGACACTGGTGGCGCGGTACGATGCGGCAGCGACGACGCCCGTATCGGTGTGCTCGCCGCCGTGCCAGCGTGGAGCAACTCGCCACTCCTCATCGAGCTGAACTGGAGCGGCAAGTTGCTGAACCACGCGCTTGCTTGGGGCGGCAACTGGCTCCGTCGGGCCAAGCGAGGTTGGTGAAGCACCGAGCAGCCTCGCCCGTATTCGGAGGGCTCGGCGGGCCACCCAGCCGGGTAATATGCCGGAGAACGGCTCCGCGGAAGCCATCGAAAGAGTGGAGAAAATGGTGAAGGAGGAGATGGGGGAGCGGCGGAGGGGTGCGATTCTTGCCCGCTGTCTGTCTGCCCTCGTGTAAATAGAGGGCGAACGGTAGGAGCTTGGCCGGCGTCTGGCCTCGTTTAAACTGAGGGAGGACGGGAGGAGCTCGGCCGGTGTTGCGTTTAATTCCGGCCCGCTCATGAACGGACGTGTGGCCGGAGTAGGTTTCTTGGTTTGCATGCAGGTTTAATGGAGGCGAGGAGGCGTGTTCAGCCGGGCGTGCAGCGGGCGGCGCAGTACTATTCGATTTGACAGCGGGCGGCGCAGTTCCCAGTACGGCTTTAATGCAGACAAGGGAGGGAGTAGCGGTTCCCGAAATGTTTGAACGGACAATGCATCATCCTTCAATTAATGCATGAGGGAATTAATGGGAGGAGGACCGGGAAAAGAGGCTGCACTATGTGAATGCAACGTTGTTTGCCCTCATATAAAGGCACCCCTCCATTCCAATGCATCTACCACATCGTACGCACCTAAGCATTTGCCTAAGCACCCACACTAAGCGCAAAAGAGCTCACTCCAGACCCATGGCGGTGATGCGCGCGAGCGGCTAGCGGCTGTGCCACATGGTCCACGACGTCGGCCTGTGACATGGCGCCGAGGATCGTCTCCAGATGGTGTTGGAGACCGGCTGGTGGATGGCCGCCGTCGACGCCAACTACGACTCTCAGTTGGACCAGATGATCGTTGCCACCACCAACAAGTTCACCGTCCTCAAGAAGCTCGCGGACCACATCGCCGTACTCCTCCAGCCCGCGCGCCCGGGCTCCTCATTGCCTGCCATCCTAATCGGCCTCCATGGCCGGAACCTCTTTCAAGCATTGGTGGCCCTGCGACCGCCCGCCGATGCCACGAAGAATCACTACGGGAAATAGTCAATTTGCCGTCAGGAGACGTCTTTGCCGTCAGCTTTTCGTCGGGCAGACGGCAAAGAAAGGGTTTACCGTCACTGGCAGACGGCAAAGAAAACTAACGGCAAAATAAACTTTGCCGTCTGCGAAAAAAAACAAAGACGGCAAAGAGCTCACTTTGCCGTCTGCAACAAAAATCACTGACGGCAAAGCATCTATGCCGTCTGTGTTTGCTTTGGTAGACATCAAAGAATCTTTGCCGTCTGTGTTTTTTTCGTAGACGACAAATTAAGCTCTTTGCCGTCTGTATTTGCTTTCGCAGACGGCAAAGAAGAAGCACACCACGCAGATCCATCACACGGATTGATGACTTGGCAGCATCCGAGACGCACATCCCACCCACTCAGGACCGCCCCAACCCAGGACCCCACCCATCACCCCACGCCCGTACCTGCCCCACCCACGATTCCCATCTCCTTCTCCCCCATGCCGCCTCATCTCTCCATCTGCAAGAGCATTAGCAGCCGCTAGCCAGTGCCCTCCTCCCTCCTTCTCCCCTGAGAGCAGCCACATGCCGCTGGCCAACGCCGCCCGCCCGTCCGGCACCCCCGTCCAGCGCCCGCCCATCCCCGGGCAACCGTATGCCGTGGCCAGCGCCCGCGAGCCCGTACGTCCGCCGCCACACCCAGCTCCCTTCCGCGCATCCGTCCACCACCTCGCCGGCGCCGCATGAAGCTCCACCCCTCGCGAGCTCGTCCTCGGCGGCCGGCCATGCGCAGCCCAGCTCCTCCGGCCGCGCACCCGAGCCCGTCCACACCCGTCGGTCCTGCGCTCCGCCTCAGGAGCTCCGCCGCTAGAGCAGCCGGGCGCTCCACCGGTCGAGCACCGGCCATCCCCACCCTCCCTCGCGTGCCTCCCCGCGGCGCCGGAGCGAGTCAGCTACCGAGCGCGGCTGAGCAGGGCCATCCCGACCTCCCTCACGTGCCTCCCCGCGGCGCCGGTGCGAGTAAGCCCCCGAGCGCGGCTGGGTCGGAGTTGCGCGGCTGAGCAGGGTCGGGCGGCGGCGCGGCGAGCAGAACGGCAGGGCGGCGAGGCGAGCGTCGGACTGCACGGCGGGGCGGGCAGAGCAATGGAGTGGAGAAGAAGGACCCGATTGCTTTTCGGTCTTAGGCCTTGCTTGGTTCACAAGTCCTAGAAATGACTTTTTCTAGTCCCAACTAAAAAGTCTCTAGTCATTAAAAAAGTCACTTCCTGTTTGTTTTCAGAGACTAAAAAGTCCATGGTCCTTTTCTAGAGGTTATTAAATGACCATGTTGCCCTTAGTATATAGAAAAATAATAATCAAATAACACCATGGGGTGGCGGGCCAATGAATGCATGGAGGGGCATTGTTGAAAAAGTCCCAAAAAGTCCCAAAAAAGACTTTCCTTGAGAGTCTTCTTCATTTAGTCCTAAATGCCTAGTTTAGTCCCTAAAAAGTCCCTCCCGTTTGGTAAAAAAGTCTTTAAAAGGGACTTTTTCTAGTCCCTACACAAAAAAGTCCCTGGAAACAAACACCACCTTACTTGTTAGGGTCCTTTGTATTAATTTCCAGGACTACTCTGTAACTTCAGTTTTTTTCGGGGTCATGTATGAATTTTGTACTTCACTAATGTTGAATGAAAGGCACTACACGCGGATGGGCTTTTCCCTGTTTAAAAAGAACAAGAAAGATAGGCAGTGCACTCCGCATGAGTTGACCACATCGCTCGTAGCAACACTGTTTTTTTTTAATTTGACCCTTTCTTTGCCGTCTGTGATATATGAGGCTGATGGCAAAGACGTGAATAGCAGACGGCAAACGTGTATTTTGGCTGACGGCAAAACTACATTTCTTTGCCGTCTATGACTTGTAAGGCTGACGGCGAAGAAGAATCGGCTGACGGCAAAGTCTTTGCCGACTTATCTTTGTCGTCTGAGTTTGCCGTCTGCTTCCTGACGGCAAAATCTTTGCCGTCTAGATTTAGGCCTTTGCCGTCTGTGATCCACAGACGGTAAATTACCTGTTTCTTGTAGTGAATGTCCACCTGGAGGTCGCGCTCGCCGCAAGGCGCCTCGCCCTGCAAAAATTCGTCGACCTACACATCCACGTGTACGAGCAAATCGTGTACATAGGTATCTAAAAGGCCAGTGAGGACGCTACGACGTTGGCCTTCCTCAACCGGCTGGAAGCCTTGGATGCCTTTGCTGAGAAGCGCCTCGACCTCGCCACAAAAAGCCGCCGCTCCTTAGCCACCGGTCGGTGGCCCGGCGCACTAAGTTGAGGAGGAGGTCGTATGTTGATGGATGCATCTTTCTTCTTGCCTTCTGTAACCACCACTGCGATCGCATCATCATCGTGGCCTTAATTCTTATAGTGTTGTTGCATTCTCGTTCCAGTCAATACCAACATGTGCGATCCCTTTGCTTAATTATATGCATCACTGTAACTAGTACTCCATCGGTCAATTTATAAGTTGTGCTTACCTTCTCCATCAACTTCGTGCAACGCGCGGGCATCTTTTTTAGAAACACTAGAACATGTTGGACCACGTGTGACCAAACCGACGATGCACCAACCTAGCTACTACGTACCCTGCTTATCTGGCGGAAATAGCCCCGCCCTAGCGTTTCCAATCGTTATTTCTATCTATCGATCGTGCCAAGGAGCAGAACCAAAGTGTTACAATTTATACATGTTTCTCTACTGCTACTCCTATCCGACGGATAGGAAGGAAACTATGGCAATTTTGCAGAAAGATACCCACACCCCTCTCCACATTTGCAAATAAGGTCTTTCCTCGTTCATCCTTTTCTCCCACAAGATAAACTAATCATACAAATGCATCTTGATGTTCCGTGCAACGCATGGGCATCTTGCTAGTAAAAGACTCAGTTGGTGATGGTGGTGTGTCTGCTATCCATCATTTCTGACCATTAGATCTGCATCTAACGGCTGTAAGGTAAGTTGTGGCATTTTTGCAACAATAGCCCATTTCTCTGCTCCAATTTGCAGAAAACCCCTTATTATCTTGAAAGCAACCACATCCCTCCCTCACCTCATCAAAACAGCCTGAGAAATATATTTTGAGTGAAAAGTACTCCCTCCGTTCCTAAATATTTGTCTTTCTAGAGATTTCAATAAGTGACTACATATGGAGCAAAATGAGTGAATCTACACTTCAAAATATGTCTATATAATCCGTATGTGATAGTCCATTTGAAATTTCTAAAAAGACAAATATTTAGGAACGGAGGGAGTAATATATTAGGAGTATATCAAAACAAGAGTGATTTCTTTCAAGTTTGTGAACAAGTATTACGATTCTACTACTTTGGATCCGTCGCAACGCACGGGCACATTGCTAGTAAAAGGAAAAGGCCTGCCGCGTTCATGTCGCACTCCTCCCCCCCCCCCCACACGCCCGGGAATCGGGAGTACTCCACGGCCTGTCCGGTGTCGCGACCGGATTCTCGGGATAATTTCCCAGAAAACGGCCCTTGTGCTCACCAGCCCCAGGATTACTGTTAGCTGATGAGGCACAATCTTGATACAGAAATTCCAAGCAAATACAAAATATGTAGTACAAGACCATTCTGGCCTATGAGTACAACACAAGGTTTCTATTGGTTGATGGCGGAAGCGGTTGCGGTTCATCTGCGTCTATGGGACTCCATTTCCCACAGGAACAACTGACCTGAATAACTCGTATCTTCGCGCGGCTGCTATCTCCATTGCCTAGGTTCCGGGACTGTCATCACAGCGCTCCTCTCCATGCAAGAAATCTGACCAAGACAATAGCCAGGGACAAGCCAGTGAGTACTTTGAATGTACTCGCAAACATCATGAAAACAGGTATAACATAGCAGGTGATAATCATGCCCTAAAATAATCCACGATCACTTAGTCAGTCCCAAAATAAAACTCACGATGCACATAAGCAGGAAATTTAAAATGCAGCGATCGGGTATCTGAAGTGACACCTTAAAAGGGTAATAATATAAAGCGTGCCTCAGTCGGACGTCTGAGCGACGTCACATAAAGAGCTTATAAAGAAAATAAATAACAAACATGCCACAGTCGGGCGTCTCGGCGACACCACATAAAGGGCTTATAAGGTAAATAATCATGGTGAATATCCAGGAGGTGGAACCGTCCCAGGGATATTCAAAAATCCAAACAATACAGTTGGTTAGTCCATAAAAACAATAATCAAAATCATCATATGTCACGAATCATGATCAATGTTCTGGTTTAGAAGTTTTTCCTCCGAAGACCGACACTAAGACCGACACTCGACCCATCCCAGACTGTAATCCTTAACCATGGACACGGCTATTTGAATAGATGATATCTCTGCAGAGGGTGTACTCTTTACCCACGAGTAATGGATTCCTCTAGTCCATCGAGACTAATTCCACTTACGGTCTTTTGATTGAAAACACACCTGACCCGCACACACCAGCCTAACTCACCGGTGCCTGGAATCACCCACGACACCTGTCAAGCAAAACTCTAAGTGGGGAGGCTACAACCTCGATTAGCATGGGATCACAAAATTTATAACGCGCGCAAACTAGGGAAGCTACTCCCCTCGGCTACAACCGGAAACACCCATGCCCCCGGACCAAGTGGCATGCCTACCGGATGCACCCGATATCTTCCACCATGGCCTCTCTGTACGGTGTGTGCCAAGAAAGGGGTTGACAATCTACTAAACCGTACCCTACCAGCGGCAGGGACGAGTGGTAGTACGAAACAAGTATGGGGGTTACTGGAGCAAGACTCGATCTAAGGTCGACTCAGGAGGTTTATGTATTCCCTGCATGGTTAGCATAGCAATGTTCTTCATAGTTTCCCGACAGGGTCACCACCCCTCATGCCCCATCATGCCTCACTGCACATTCTCGTCACAACGAGACGTCAGTCACGGGGTTGTGTTCACCGGAACATAACCTCCTTTCGGATTCCCTCCGAACTATCATCAGGCATACGTGGCATGAGAAGTAGCTACTGTCACCAATATCACCAACATAACAGAAAAGATTTTCACCATATGCTTATATGCTTGGGCATGATTCCACATAAAATAACACGACTCCCCATCATCATAAGTGATGGAGTTCTAAAATATTCCAACGAGATAACACCCAACTTGTATCATATCTGAGTTCAAGATGCTTGCCTTCAAGGTGTGGAAAGGTGAAGTGCTCTCCAAAGTTTTTGAAAGCTATAATCTCCCCTCCAAATTCCTATTTTCAAAAATATACAAATAACACATACTTTAAAAACAGCGCCAAAAAGTTGCCCTAGAAATTTTTGAAATAAATCTTAAAATAAACTAGGTGGAATTTGAGAGAGGTAGGAAAAATAATCAATTCATTTGGAGTTCTATTTAAAAAGATATAGCCAGTCAAAGTTTCAGTCAAAATCTGATTTTAAATTAAAACAGAAAAGAAAACGTTTCGGACGAAATACGCTTCCGAGAGGGGGATACGTACATTGGGCTTTACGTCTCCACTTAAAACAGCGCGGGCCGGCCTGTGGGTCACTGACAGTGCGTCCCTTGGGCCCACTGGTCAGGTTTGACCAGTCGTCCCCGCCCTCCTCTCTCCTGGCCGAACGAAGGCGGAGCTCCGGCGATCGCCGTCGGCAAACGGCGGCTCCTCGCGGGGTTCTGATGGCGGGGATGGATCCGCCAGTCCAGGGCGGTCCTCCTGGTGGTTGCTAGGCTGGCGAGGGTGGAGGGGGTCGCCGGCGGCGAGCTTCGCGGCGGACGGCAGTTTCGGGAGGATGTGGGGATTGGGCTATGGTGGCTCCCGATCACGGCTGAGATGCTGGTTGGCTCCGCACGATCGAGGGAAGGAGGATGGGAGCACGGGAGGGGTTTGGGGCCTTGGTATTGATCGGATTTCACCAGAGCATGGCGGCGGCCGAAGCTACCGGAGGTGAGGAAGACGAACTCCTCCCGTCGATCGCTGGCTGTGGGGGCTCTAGAGGGGTGGTATGAGGCTGCTTGAGGACCTGGACGAGCTCGGGGGCTCCTTATATAGGCGGGCAATGGCGGTTCTGCGGCGGCCGGGGATAAGATCGCCGGACCGACGTTCTGTAGCCTACATGACGACGTGGCGGCGACGGGCGCTAGTGGACGAGCTTGAGGATAAGCCTGGACTGCTCCATAGGGCAGCTGGCGAGCGGCTGTGGCTCGGGCGGCGCCGTCCATGGCAGAGGCCTGCTGCAGACGCCGGCGTGCCGCCAAGGGCTTCTGACAGCGGTGCTGTAGGGCGCCAGGGGAAGCTTGGAGCGCTCTGGTGTGTGGACGAGGGCGAGCGTGGCTCTGCGGGCGAGTAAGGGCCAGGGGCGGGACGCGGTGGCTCGGGTGCGCACGTGCAAAACGTGCGCTCTGGGCGCGCCCAGAGCACGCACGCTAGGTGCTCGATGAAATGCTAGCATATGCTATAGGGCTTAGGTGAGGCTGGTGATTAACAGATCTAGGCTAGGGGTAGCTGGGATGCTAGTGGACATGTTGGTTTGGTTGTTGTGGCAAGTCTGTAGTGCAAACTCATGATCATGTCAAAACTGTTCATGAACTCAAAGTGTTCGACAGAATGCCAGGAGCCTCTAGGCATCCCCTCTAGTAGCCAAAGACTCCAGGTTGGTGTCTCCTTAGGTGGTAAAGAGGGTGGTAAAGTTATTTTGGCCAAACTAGAAACTTGCTAGTGTAAGTTTCTGAGAAAATCAAATCTGGACAGAAAACAAAGGTTACCATTGTATGGGCCAAAAGTATTCCAATGGGTCCAATCTCCTGGACTTAAGAGTTTTGTTAAGTGGTCCATAAGTAGGAGAAAAATCAAGGGTAAAAGAGTAAGATAAAAACAGGGTTGTAGTAGAAAGTACAAAAATGGACCAGAATGAAGATGAGGATGATTTGCTCAATTTTTCCAAAGAACATCAATGGGTTTTTGCATAAAATGGAATTATATGTTCCCACTAACATCTCCAATTTTTGGTGGAATTATTAAAGAATTATTTGAATAGGTTGTAGTGCAAACTGCAAACTGAACCAGATTTAAAAACTTGGGGCGGAGCTCAAAATCTCCAAATGACTAAAAGATATTTTTGCATAAAAGTGATGTAGGGACATCACATGACATCTACAAGTTTTGGTGAAATTTTTAAATGAATTAAACCAATGGTTGCAGTGCAAATGGGACTCTAAAACTTAAGAGAAATCATTTTAAAGGAAAATAAGCTTAGGAAAAATAATAGTAGAAATAATTTCCTCTGATAAAAGAAATGGTCTTGGGAAGATATACAAGTCCAACAATATTTTTGAAATATTCCATTGAGAGGGAAACACTCCAAAATTTTCAGAGGGATAGAATGATTCTGAAATCAAAAGGGAAAACCAGAAAAATGAAAATCTTATTTCCTGGCAAAATTTTAATTAATAAAACATAGTTTAAAATTTTGGGGTGTTACAACACTACCCCCCTTAAGAAAAATCCCGTCCTCGAGATTTGCTAAGGGTTGTATCGAAGATAAAACGGAATACCACAAAAATAATCATCTTGAAAAGTTGCTACAGTGAGAGGGCAGATAAGTGGGGGAAAACTACAGTATGAAATACTGGTGCTGCGTGGAAAAATCTATGGTTTGGGAGACCGAGGATTTTCTATGCTTGGTTACAGTAAATCTAGAATAAATTCTAAATTTCAAAAAAATACGCTGGTCGCACCCGAGAGCACAGTGCTCTCTCTGGCTGACAGGTGGACCCGAGGGCCACTGTCAGTCTCTTCTTCTACCTCTGGCTCTCCTTTCTTCCTCTCTCTCGCGCGATTTCCCGCACTTTCCCCACCAGCGATGCCCGACGCGTAGGGCATCTAGGCCGTACTGCGGTAGTGCGCGGCGTGCTAGCTGTCGGCGCAGCGTGCACTCACCTCGCAGGCCAGTGCGCTGTCGGCACTGCTCGCGGATTCGCCTCCGAACACCGGCGATCGGGCGACGAGCGGTGCTGGTGAACTTTGCCCACCGTACACCGATCTCGAGCTATAAAACGACCGCGGTGCTCCTTTCTTCTTCCTCACACCTGGCCTCACTTCCCCTTCTCCTTCCTTCTTCTCCATTTCTGTTTGCAGGAGCTCGGAACGAGGCTCTAATGGCAGAGGTGATGCCGGACTGGTACATGATCCTGATGTGCGGAGGGTTGGCGGCATTGCTGGGGTTCTCTGTGCTCTTGTGCGTGATGATCCTCGAAGATCGTCGCGATGCTGTTGCACGAGTGTTAGCTCTGCGCGGCGGTGGCGATCGTGAGGATTAGGTGCCGGTGACGGGTGCTAATTGATGTTGGTGTGCTGGAGCCAACTTGCACCCGAATAATTACCCACAAATCTCTTCTTTAGAGGTTGTGGTTAGCTAGGGCAAAAATGTGTACGTGGATTTGCAATTAATGTATGAGGTCGAGCGATTGTGGTTGTGAGTCTGCTGTCGTGGTGCTGTGTGAATAACAATTATGTCGCGGAGAAATACAGGTTGCAATAGCTC
Source organism: Triticum aestivum (assembly GCF_018294505.1). Taxonomy (NCBI): domain Eukaryota; kingdom Viridiplantae; phylum Streptophyta; class Magnoliopsida; order Poales; family Poaceae; genus Triticum; species Triticum aestivum. Next base: position 53,033,232 of record NC_057802.1, on the reverse strand, counting down.
AGGGAAATTTTTTTACCATAAAATTTTCCCTGAGAGCGCAAACAGATAATCACAATTGACAGCAGTCAAAACTGCTCACATTAATTGAAACCTACTATATAAGAAATGGTCTTGGGAAGATATACAAGTCCAACAATATTTTTGAAATATTCCATTGAGAGGGAAACACTCCAAAATTTTCAGAGGGAAAGAATGATTCTGAAATCAAAAGGAAAAACCAAAAAAATGAAAATCTTATTTCCTGGCAAAATTTTAATTAATAAAACATAGTTAAAAATTTTGGGGTGTTACATCCGGCACGACACATAGCTTAGGGAAGGCGTGTTGCCTAGCATTTTCACTTTCACGTGGGACCGCCGTTGAGCAAACCGACTATTGGCAAACCGCACCCCGCCCGCCGCCGGGTCGGAAAACAGAAACGAGGGGAAGCTCCAGCTGTAGCATGGAAGCCAAGAAATTTGGTGTCAGATGGGGCTCGTTGATAGAGTAGGAGCATTCCGTACTACTCTACTCCTACTAGTATCAAGTTTGTACTATACAACTAGTACTACCACTATACAACTAGTAGGTACGTGCACGGCACAGCATCGTAGGAACAAAAAACAGGAAGATCTTGTTTTGGGTGATTTATCTTTTTTTCAGTCAACGTAGTATGAATAATATGATGTGGGGGGGCACCCATGAAGCTTATGTGGCTTGGTTGCATGGCTACGAAAGGTTAGAGAAAAATAATTGGACAATGTGTTTAGAGTGCACTCCATTAAATAGATATACTTTGGATCCATTGCAACGGGCCGGCACATCTATATCTATACCCCCTATATAGTGTGTGAATAATTTTGAAAGTTGGTCGTTGGATGAAGCCTATACGACGGTACAAAGATGGCAAATCCGAGCACTACTGGCCGTTGGATATCATCTACATTCCACCAGATTCTGCCACATGTAGAATCTAGAAGACTCCATGGTTGAACTTCATTCATGACTAACTTTGCCACAACTAAGCTTAGGCAAAGTGTGTCTGCCACAAAAAATGTGGCTAACAAAATGGTCACCACCAGTGTGGCAATATTTGGCAAGAAGTTGAGTCTATGACATGTAGCTAGAAAACTGTGGCAAGCCACAAGAGTAGCAATGAACCAAACACATGCCTGGTGTGTTTGGTAGGGTGTATGAAGGGTGCATGATCCCAAGAGTTCCCTTCTCGACCCACTTTTGGGTGTTTGGTAGAGTGTGTGGAGGGTGCATGAGTCCACACTAGCTTAGCACAAATACACTATAAGCATGCATGAAGAGAGCATACATGAAGAGGGGTGTTGAGTTGAGCATGCATGAAGAGGGATGTAGCGACCTGACCTCAAATGGCTTGTGCTGCTGTGCACCAGTGTCATCCCTGGATCAGTAATGCTGACACGCACAGTACAAATGGAGGATTTATAACAGAGTAGCAATCACACACTTATTACATCGAATATCTCCATAGAGACTAAGTATGATAAACATGGCTTAAGGCCATCTAATAACGATAACAGCGGAAGACTTGGAAGATAAGTGAGTCCATCAACTCCAGCGGCATCACTGAGTATAAGACCACGACCTAAGGCACCTTACTCGTCGTCTGAAAAGTCTGCAACATGAAACGTTGCAGCCCAAAAATGGGTCAGCACATAGAATATGCTGGCAATGTAACACATAGAGAGCAATGAACAATGATAATGCTATACTATATGCATATATGGCTGGTGGAAAGCTCTACGGTTACAGTTTTGCGAAAAGCCAATTTTATCCTACTTCAAAAGGAATAAATTTTATTTAACTATCATGGTGGTTGAAACATTGAGAAGGTACCTCCAACTCAATCCCAATTAAGTGTCATCATTAACCCAACAAAATTAATTAATAGTATCACGGTGATGAGATTCAAATGATAATCCAGGTACTAGATACTCAAGTTGTCCATAACCGGGGACACGGCTAATCATGATCAGTTTGTACACTCTGCAGAGGTTTGTGCACTTTTCCCCACAAGACTCGATCGCCTCCGCTTGATTCCCGCACTGCATGATGTTTGAGAAATGGATGACCGGGACATAGTCTTTCAGAAACAATCACTCTTTACTCTGGATGGACCGGTACACCTACTTTCCCCTACATCTGCTAGTCCACCTCTTCAAGAGATCCTGTAACCTACTCAGCTATGCTAGAGCCCATAATAGCTTGTGGCTGCACACAGAAGTTTCTAGCATGAATAATCTTATGATCCCTTTGAGCCTGGGTGGCGGACCTTATACATACAGACAACACTGGGTTCTCCAGGTGCCTCAATCCACCCAGATGTGAGTTTTAGTTGCCACCTTAAGTTGAACCATTATTAACAATCTCACATCTGTCATGGATATCACTCAAACCCAATCCACGTCTACGAGCATAGCATGGCAATAATAAAATCAACGTAGAAGTAACTCCCAAGAGTTTGATAATAAAACAGGTAATAGGTACTACCTCAACTACTTCCCAGATACCCACAATTTATTAGATCCTAATCATGCAATGTGTTTGAGGAATAGATCTAATGCAATAAAAACTGGGTATGAACGGGGTATGATCAAAGTGTTACTTGCCTTGCTGATGATCCACAAAACCTAGCGATTCGAAGTAACAAGCGGCACACTCCGGGTACTCTATCGCAAACAAACAAGCATACAATCAGTACTCATCTAATGCACAGGTAAAACTCGAATGAAAGATCCAACCAGAAAGTTCAACTTAAGAACTCCGGTTTGCAAAAAGAATCAACTCGAAAGAAGCAACGAAAGTCAAACGGCGAAAGAAAGAAACTTCGTTTGCTAATCTGGATCTAGGTCAAATTTTACTGTAGCAAAAACTTGTTTGAGTAGATTAATCGGAAAGAGAATTTCGATACGAAACTCTAGGCGCTTGAATCGCCTGATTCCGATAAACGAGCGAGAAGTTAAACAGATTCGAAAATTCAATCAGAGATCGAATCTGAGAAAATAACGAGAAAATCCGTCGAAAATGAAAAACGGACGAACGGTTAAAGAACGGACGTTCGTTAACAGAGAAAAACCGACGAACGCGTTCGTTAGAACGAACGGTTCGGTGAACGCTCGTAAAATAAGAAAACCGAAAAAAACCGATCTAGGGTTTTTTTTTAAACGAAGTTTTTTTTAAAAAAAAACCGGCAAACGAGGCGAGGTCTACCT